>NW_026907600.1:0-242200 GCF_028389875.1 Rhea pennata | reverse complement strand
CATGCGGGGTTCTTCTTTGCATGCCCGGTACAAACATAGAGCAGGTGCCTCCCTTGCGCTTCTATCTGCCGAGACTTAGAGGCGGAAAAGCAGGAAGTTTCCCGCTGTGCATGCTGCTGCACGTCACCAGCCTCCAAAGACAGCAGGGCGCTAAGGCAAGCGCTCTGGGCACCCCAGGAGTGAATCTACCTGCCGAGGGCAGATGCAGCCACTTCCCTGCCTCTTAGGCAAAGTCTCCTCGCAGTTTGTTGTTGGGCATGCCGCTGTGTTCAGAAGCCACCCCGCATGAGGCAGCATACAGCGGGAAGCATTCTGGGCACACAGAGTGCTGCTTCCCATGCCTGGGGCAAACCGAGAGCAAGTGCCTCCCTTGCGCTTCTATCTGCCGAGACTTGGAGCTGGCCAGCACGTAGCTTCCTGCTGTGGGTGCTGCTGACCGCCACCAGCCTCCAAAGAAAGCAGGGCGCTAAGGCAAGTGCTCTGGGCACCCCAGGACTGAATCTGCCTGCCCAGAGAAGATGTGCAGCACATCCCTTGTTCCGCTCGCCACTTCCCTGACCCTTAGGCAAAGCCCATCTCAGCTTGCTTGTAGGCGTGCCTCCGTGCTCAGAAGCAGCCCCACGGCAGGCAGCATAGAGTGGGATGTCTTCTGGGCACGCAGCGTGCTTGTTTGCATGCCCGGGACAAAACGAGAGCAGGTGCCTCCCTTGCTCTTCTATCTGCCGAGACTTGGAGCTGGCCAGCACGCAGCTTCCCGCTGTGGGTGCTGCTGACCGCCACCAGCCTCCAAAGAAAGCAGGGTGCTAAGGCAAGCGCTCTGGGCACCCCAGGAGTGAATCTGCCTGCTGAGCAAAGATGTGCAGCACACCCCTTGTTCCGCTCGCCACTTCCCTGACGCTTAGGCAAAGCCCATCTCAGCTTCCTTGTAGGCGTGCCTCCGTGCTCAGAAGCAGCCCCACGGCAGGCAGCATAGAGTGGGATGTCTTCTGGGCACGCAGCGTGCTTGTTTGCATGCCCGGGACAAACCGAGAGCAGTGCCTCCCTTGCGCTTCTATCTGCCGAGACTTGGAGCTGGCCAGCGCGCAGCTTCCCGCTGTGGGTGCTGCTGTCCGCCACCAGCCTCCAAAGAAAGCAGGGCGCTAAGGCAAGCGCTCTGGGCACCCCAGGAGTGAATCTACTTGCCGAGGGCAGATGCAGCCACATCCCTGCCTCTTAGGCAAAGTCTCCTCGCAGTTTGTTGTTGGGCATGCCGCTGTGTTCAGAAGCCACCCCGCATGAGGCAGCATACAGCGGGAAGCATTCTGGGCACACAGAGTGCTGCTTCCCATGCCTGGGGCAAACCGAGAGCAAGTGCCTCCCTTGCGCATCTATCTGCCGAGACTTAGAGGCGGACAAGCAGGAAGCTTCCCGCTGTGCATCCTGCTGCACGCCACCAGCCTCCAAAGAAAGCAGGGCGCTAAGGCAAGCGCTCTGGGCACCGCAGGAGTGAATCTGCCTGCCCAGCGAAGATGTGCAGCACATCCCTTGTTCCGCTCACCACTTCCCTGACC
This sequence comes from Rhea pennata, assembly GCF_028389875.1. NCBI lineage: Eukaryota > Metazoa > Chordata > Aves > Rheiformes > Rheidae > Rhea > Rhea pennata. The sequence continues at coordinate 240,650 of NW_026907600.1, read as the reverse complement.
CTTAGGCAAAGCCCATCTCAGCTTGCTGGTAGGCGTGCCTCCGTGCTCAGAAGCAGCCCCACAGCAGGAAGCATAGAGTGGGATGTCTTCTGGGCACGTGGGGTTCTTGTTTGCATGCCCGGGACAAACCGAGAGCAGTGCCTCCCTTGCGCTTCTATCTGCCGAGACTTGGAGCTGGCCAGCGCGCAGCTTCCCGCTGTGGGTGCTGCTGTCCGCCACCAGCCTCCAAACAAAGCAGGGTGCTAAGGCAGGAGAAGTTAGCGCCCCAGGAGGGAATCTGCCTGCGAGGGAAGCTGTGCAGCACATCTCTTGTTCCGTTCGCCACTTCACTGACTCTTAGGCAAAGCCCATCTCAGCTGGCTTGTAGGCGTGCCTCCGTGCTCAGAAGCAGCCCCGTGGCAGGCAGGACAGTGCGAGAAGTACTGCGAGATGTCTTCTGGGCACGCAGCATGCTACTTCCCATGCCCGGGACAAGTTGAGAGCAGGTGCCTGGCTTGCGCTTCTATGTGCCGAGACTTGGAGCTGGCCAGCGCGCACCTTCCCGCTGTGTGTGCTGCTGTCCGCAAACAGCCTCCAAACAAAGCAGGGCACTAAGGCAAGAGAAGTAAGCGCCCCAGGAGGGAATCTGCCTGCGAGGGAAGCTGTGCAGCACATCCCTTGTTCCGCTCGCCACTTCCCTCACTCTTAGGCAAAGCCCATCTCAGCTGGTTGTAGGCGTGCCTGCGTGCTCAGAAGCAGCCCCGTGGCAGGCAGGACAGTGCGAGAAGTACTCTGGGCACGCAGCATGCTGCTTCCCATGCCCGGAACAAACTGCGAGCAGGTGCCTCGCTTGCGCTTCTATGTGCCGAGACTTGGAGCTGGCCAGCGCGCACCTTCCCGCTGTGTGTGCTGCTGTCCGCAAACAGCCTCCAAACGAAGCAGGGCGCTAAGGCAAGAGAAGTAAGCGCCCCAGGAGGGAATCTGCCTGCGAGGGAAGCTGTGCAGCACATCCCTTGTTCCGCTCGCCACTTCCCTGACTCTTAGGCAAAGCCCATCTCAGCTGGTTGTAGGCGTGCCTGCGTGCTCAGAAGCAGCCCCGTGGCAGGCAGAACAGTGCGAGAAGTACTCTGGGCATGCAGCATGCTGCTTCCCATGCCCGGGACAAACTGCGAGCAGGTGCCTCGCTTGCGCTTCTATGTGCCGAGACTTGGAGATGGCCAGCGCGCACCTTCCCGCTGTGTGTGCTGCTGTCCGCAAACAGCCTCCAAACGAAGCAGGGCGCTAAGGCAAGAGAAGTAAGCGCCCCAGTAGGGAATCTGCCTGCGAGGGAAGCTGTGCAGCACATCCCTTGTTCCGCTCGACACTTCCCTGACTCTTAGGCAAAGCCGATATCAGCTGGCTTGTAGGCGTGCCTCCGTGCTCAGAAGCAGCCCCAAGGAAGGCAGGACAGTGCGGGATGTCTTCTGGGCACTCAGCATGCTGCTTCCCATGCCCAGGACAAACCGCGAGCAGGTGCCTGGCTTGCGCTTCTATGTGCCGAGACTTGGAGCTGGCCAGCGCGCACCTTCCCGCTGTGTGTGCTGCTGTCCGCAAACAGCCTCCAAACAAAGCAGGGCACTGAGGCAAGAGAAGTAAGTGCCCCAGGAGGGAATCTGCCTGCGAGGGAAGCTGTGCAGCACATCCCTTGTTCCGCTCGCCACTTCCCTGACTCTTAGGCAAAGCCCATCTCAACTTGCTTGTAGGCGTGCCTCCGTGCTCAGAAGCAGCCCCGTGGCAGGCAGGACAGTGCGAGAAGTACTCTGGGCAGGCAGCATGCTGCTTCCCATGCCCGGGACAAGTTGCGAGCAGGTGCCTGGCTTGCGCTTCTATGTGCCGAGACTTGGAGCTGGCCAGTGCGCACCTTCCCGCTGTGTGTGCTGCTGTCCGCAAACAGCCTCCAAACGAAGCAGGGTGCTAAGGCAGGAGAACTAAGCGCCCCAGGAGGGAATCTGCCTACGAGGGAAGCTGTGCAGCACAACCCTTGTTCCGCTCGCCACTTCCCTCACTCTTAGGCAAAGCCCATCTCAGCTTGCTTGTAGGCGTGCCTCTGTGCTCAGAAGCAGCCCCGTGGCAGGCAGGACAGTGCGGGATGTCTTCTGGGCACGCAGCATGCTGCTTCCCATGCCCGGGACAAACTGCGAGCAGGTGCCTCGTTTGCGCTTCTATGTGCCGAGACTTCGAGCTGACCAGCGCGCACCTTCCCGCTGTGTGTGCTGCTGTCCGCAAACAGCCTCCAAACAAAGCAGGGCACTAAGGCAAGAGAAGTAAGCGCCCCAGGAGGGAATCTGCCTGCGAGGGAACCTGTGCAGCACATCCCTTGTTCCGCTCGCCACTTCCCTGACTCTTAGGCAAAGCCCATCTCAGCTGGCTTTTAGGCGTGCCTCCGTGCTCAGAAGCAGCCCCGTGGCAGGCAGGACAGTGCGAGAAGTACTCTGGGCACGCAGCATGCTGCTTCCCATGCCCGGGACAAACCGCGAGCAGGTGCCTCGTTTGCGCATCTTTGTGCCGAGACTTGGAGCTGGCCAGCGCGCACCTTCCCGCTGTGTGTGCTGCTATCCGCAAACAGCCTCCAAACAAAGCAGGGCACTAAGGCAAGAGAACTAAGAGCCCCAGAAAGGAATCTGCCTGCGAGGGAAGCTGTGCAGCACATCCCTTGTTCCGCTCGCCACTTCCCTGACTCTTAGGCAAAGCCCATCTCAGCTGGCTTGTAGGCGTGCCTCCGTGCTCAGAAGCAGGCCTGAGGAAGGCAGGACATTGCGGGATGTCTTCTGGGCACGCAGCATGCTGCTTCCCATGCCCGGGACAAACTGCGAGCAGGTGCCTCACTTGCGCTTCTATGTGCCGAGACTTGGAGCTGGCCAGCGCGCACCTTCCCGCTGTGTGTGCTGCTGTCCGCAAACAGCCTCCAAACAAAGCAGGGCACTAAGGCAAGAGAAGTAAGCGCCCCAGGAGGGAATCTGCCTGCGAGGGTAGCTGTGCAGCACATCCCTTGTTCTGCTCGCTACTTCCCTGACTCTTAGGCAAAGCCCATCTCAACTTGCTTGTAGGCGTGCCTCCGTGCTCAGAAGCAGCCCCGTGGCAGGCAGGACAGTGCGAGAAGTACTCTGGGCAGGCAGCATGCTGCTTCCCATGCCCGGGACAAGTTGCGAGCAGGTGCCTGGCTTGCGCTTCTATGTGCCGAGACTTGGAGCTGGCCAGTGCGCACCTTCCCGCTGTGTGTGCTGCTGTCCGCAAACAGCCTCCAAACGAAGCAGGGTGCTAAGGCAGGAGAACTAAGCGCCCCAGGAGGGAATCTGCCTGCGAGGGAAGCTGTGCAGCACAACCCTTGTTCCGCTCGCCACTTCCCTCACTCTTAGGCAAAGCCCATCTCAGCTTGCTTGTAGGCGTGCCTCCGTGCTCAGAAGCAACCCCGTGGCAGGCAGGACAGTGCGGGATGTCTTCTGGGCACGCAGCATGCTGCTTCCCATGCCCGGGACAAACTGCGAGCAGGTGCCTCGTTTGCGCTTCTATGTGCCGAGACTTCGAGCTGACCAGCGCGCACCTTCCCGCTGTGTGTGCTGCTGTCCGCAAACAGCCTCCAAACAAAGCAGGGCACTAAGGCAAGAGAACTAAGAGCCCCAGAAAGGAATCTGCCTGCGAGGGAAGCTGTGCAGCACATCCCTTGTTCCGCTCGCCACTTCCCTGACTCTTAGGCAAAGCCCATCTCAGCTGGCTTGTAGGCGTGCCTCCGTGCTCAGAAGCAGGCCTGAGGAAGGCAGGACAGTGCGGGATGTCTTCTGGGCACGCAGCATGCTGCTTCCCATGCCCGGGACAAGTTGCGAGCAGGTGCCTGGCTTGCGCTTCTATGTGCCGAGACTTGGAGCTGGCCAGCGCGCACCTTCCCACTGTGTGTGCTGCTGTCCGCAAACAGCCTCCAAACGAAGCAGGGTGCTAAGGCAAGAGAAGTAAGCGCCCCAGGAGGGAATCTGCCTGCGAGGGATCCTGTGAAGCACATCCCTTGTTCCGCTCGCCACTTCCCTCACTCTTAGGCAAAGCCCATCTCAGCTGGCTTGTAGACGTGCCTCCATGCTCAGAAGCAGCCCCGAGGAAGGCAGGACAGTGCGGGATGTCTTCTGGGCACGCAGCATGCTGCTTCCCATGCCCGGGACAAACCGCGAGCAGGTGCCTCGCTTGCGCTTCAATCTGCCGAGACTTGGAACTGGCCAGCGCGCACCTTCCTACTGTGTGTGCTGCTGTCTGTAAACAGCCTCCAAACAAAGCAGGGTGCTAAGGCAGGAGAAGTTAGCGCCCCAGGAGGGAATCTGCCTGCGAGGGAAGCTGTGCAGCACATCCCTTGTTCCGTTCGCCACTTCCCTGACTCTTAGGCAAAGCCCATCTCAGCTGGCTTGTAGGCGTGCCTCCGTGCTCAGAAGCAGCCCCGTGGCAGGCAGGACAGTGCGAGAAGTAATCTGGGCACGCAGCATGCTGCTTCCCATGCCCGGGACAAACTGCGAGCAGGTGCCTCGTTTGCGCTTCTATGTGCCGAGACTTGGAGCTGGCCAGCGCGCACCTTCCCGCTGTGTGTGCTGCTGTCCGCAAACAGCCTCCAAACAAAGCAGGGCGCTAAGGCAAGAGAAGTAAGCGCCCCAGGAGGGAATCTGCCTGCGAGGGAAGCTGTGCAGCACATCCCTTGTTCCGCTCGCCACTTCCCTCACTCTTAGGCAAAGCCCATCTCAGCTGGCTTGTAGGCGTGCCTCCGTGCTCAGAAGCAGCCCCAAGGCAGGCAGGACAGTGCGAGAAGTACTCTGGGCACGCAGCATGCTGCTTCCCATGCCCGGGACAAACTGCGAGCAGGTGCCTGGCTTGCGCTTCTATGTGCCGAGACTTGCAGCTGGCCAGTGCGCACCTTCCAGCTGTGTGTGCTGCTGTCCGCAAACAGCCTCCAAACAAAGCAGGGCGCTAAGGCAAGAGAAGTAAGCGCCCCAGGAGGGAATCTGCCTCGAGGGAAGCTGTGCAGCACATCCCTTGTTCCGCTCGACACTTCCCTGACTCTTAGGCAAAGCCCATCTCAGCTGGCTTGTAGGCGTGCCTCCGTGCTCAGAAGCAGCCCCGTGGCAGGCAGGACAGTGCGGGATGTCTTCTGGGCACGCAGCATGCTGCTTCCCATGCCCGGGACAAACTGCGAGCAGGTGCCTCGCTTGCGCTTCTATGTGCCGAGACTTGGAGCTGGCCAGCGCGCACCTTCCCGCTGTGTGTGCTGCTGTCCGCAAACAGCCTCCAAACAAAGCAGGGCGCTAAGGCAGGAGAAGTAAGCGCCCCAGGAGGGAATCTGCCTGCGAGGGAAGCTGTGCAGCACATCCCTTGTTCCGCTCGCCACTTCCCTGACTCTTAGGCAAAGCCCATCTCAGCTGGCTTGCAAGCGTGCCTCCGTGCTCAGAAGCAGGCCTGAGGAAGGCAGGACAGTGCGGGATGTCTTCTGGGCACGCAGCATGCTGCTTCCCATGCCCGGGACAAACCGCGAGCAGGTGCCTGTCTTGCGCTTCTATGTGCCGAGACTTGGAGCTGGCCAGCGCGCACCTTCCCACTGTGTGTGCTGCTGTCCGCAAACAGCCTCCAAACAAAGCAGGGCACTAAGGCAGGAGAACTAAGCGCCCCAGGAGGGAATCTGCCTGCGAGGGAAGCTGTGCAGTACATCCCTTGTTCCGTTCGCCACTTCCCTGACTCTTAGGCAAAGCCCATCTCAGCTGGCTTGTAGGCGTGCCTCCGTGCTCAGAAGCAGCCCCGTGGCAGGCAGGACAGTGCGAGAAGTACTCTGGGCACGCAGCATGCTGCTTCCCATGCCCGGGACAAACTGCGAGCAGGTGCCTGGCTTGCGCTTCTATGTGCTGAGACTTGGAGCTGACCAGCGCGCACCTTCCCGCTGTGTGTGCTACTGTCCGCAAACAGCCTCCAAACAAAGCAGGGCGCTAAGGCAAGAGAAGTAAGCGCCCCAGGAGGGAATCTGCCTGCGAGGGAAGCTGTGCAGCACATCCCTTGTTCCGCTCGCCACTTCCCTCACTCTTAGGCAAAGCCCATCTCAGCTGGCTTGTAGGCGTGCCTGCGTGCTCAGAAGCAGCCCCGTGGCAGGCAGGACAGTGTGAGAAGTACTCGGGGCACGCAGCCTGCTGCTTCCCATGCCCGGGACAAACTGCGAGCAGGTGCCTGGCTTGCGCTTTTATTTGCCGAGACTTGGAGCTGACCAGCGCGCACCTTCCCGCTGTGTGTGCTACTGTCCGCAAACAGCCTCCAAACAAAGCAGGGCACTAAGGCAAGAGAAATAAAAGCCCCAGGAGGGAATCTGCCTGCGAGGGAAGCTGTGCAGCACATCCCTTGTTCCGCTCGCCACTTCCCTCACTCTTAGGCAAAGCCCATCTCAGCTGGCTTGTAGGCATGCCTCTGTGCTCAGAAGCAGCCCCGTGGCAGGCAGGACAGTGCGAGAAGTAATATGGGCACGCAGCATGCTGCTTCCCATGCCCGGGACAAACCGTGAGCAGGTGCCTCGCTTGCGCTTCTATATGCCGAGACTTGGAGCTGGCCAGCGCGCACCTTCCCGCTGTGTGTGCTGCTGTCCGCAAACAGCCTCCAAACAAAGCAGGGCGCTAAGGCAGGAGAAGTAAGCGCCCCAGGAGGGAATCTGCCTGCGAGGGAAGCTGTGCAGCACATCCCTTGTTCCGCTCGCCACTTCCCTGACTCTTAGGCAAAGCCCATCTCAGCTGGCTTGTAGGCGTGCCTGCGTGCTCAGAAGCAGCCCCGTGGCAGGCAGGACAGTGCGAGATGTCTTCTGGGCACGCAGCACGCTGCTTCCCATGCCCGGGACAAACTGCGAGCAGGTGCCTGGCTTGCGCTTCAATCTGCCGAGACTTGGAGCTGGCCAGCGCGCACCTTCCCGCTGTGTGTGCTACTGTCCGCAAACAGCCTCCAAACAAAGCAGGGCGCTAAGGCAGGAGAAGTAAGCGCCCCAGGAGGGAATCTGCCTGCGAGGGAAGCTGTGCAGCACATCCCTTGTTCCACTCGCCACTTCCCTGACTCTTAGGCAAAGTCCATCTCAGCTGGCTTGTAGGCGTGCCTCCGTGCTCAGAAGCAGGCCTGAGGAAGGCAGGACAGTGCGGGATGTCTTCTGGGCACGCAGCATGCTGCTTCCCATGCCCGGGACAAACCGCGAGCAGGTGCCTCGCTTGCGCTTCTATGTGCCGAGACTTGGAGCTGGCCAGCGCGCACCTTCCCGCTGTGTGTGCTGCTGTCCGCAAACAGCCTCCAAACAAAGCAGGGCACTAAGGCAAGAGAAATAAAAGCCCCAGGAGGGAATCTGCCTGCGAGGGAAGCTGTGCAGCACATCCCTTGTTCCGCTCGCCACTTCCCTGACTCTTAGGCAAAGCCCATCTCAGCTGGCTTGTAGGCATGCCTCTGTGGTCAGAAGCAGCCCCGTGGCAGGCAGGACAGTGCGAGAAGTAATATGGGCACGCAGCATGCTGCTTCCCATGCCCGGGACAAACCGTGAGCAGGTGCCTCGCTTGCGCTTCTATGTGCCGAGACTTGGAGCTGGCCAGCGCGCACCTTCCCGCTGTGTGTGCTGCTGTCCGCAAACAGCCTCCAAACAAAGCAGGGCGCTAAGGCAGGAGAAGTAAGCGCCCCAGGAGGGAATCTGCCTGCGAGGGAAGCTGTGCAGCACATCCCTTGTTCCACTCGCCACTTCCCTGACTCTTAGGCAAAGTCCATCTCAGCTGGCTTGTAGGCGTGCCTCCGTGCTCAGAAGCAGGCCTGAGGAAGGCAGGACAGTGCGAGAAGTACTCTGGGCACGCAGCATGCTGCTTCCCATGCCCAGGACAAACTGCGAGCAGGTGCCTCGCTTGCGCTTCTATGTGCTGAGACTTGGAGCTGACCAGCGCGCACCTTCCCGCTGTGTGTGCTACTGTCCGCAACCAGCCTCCAAACAAAGCAGGGCGCTAAGGCAGGAGAAGTAAGCGCCCCAGGAGGGAATCTGCCTGCGAGGGAAGCTGTGCAGCACATCCCTTGTTCCGCTCGCCACTTCCCTCACTCTTAGGCAAAGCCCATCTCAGCTGGCTTGTAGGCGTGCCTGCGTGCTCAGAAGCAGCCCCGTGGCAGGCAGGACAGTGCGAGATGTCTTCTGGGCACGCAGCATGCTGCTTCCCATGCCCGGGACAAACTGCGAGCAGGTGCCTGGCTTGCGCTTCAATCTGCCGAGACTTGGAGCTGGCCAGCGCGCACCTTCCCGCTGTGTGTGCTACTGTCCGCAAACAGCCTCCAAACAAAGCAGGGCGCTAAGGCAACAAAAGTAAGCGCCCCAGGAGGGAATCTGCCTGCGAGGGAAGCTGTGCAGCACATCCCTTGTTCCGCTCGCCACTTCCCTGACTCTTAGGCAAAGCCCATCTCAGCTGGCTTGTAGGCGTGCCTCCGTGCTCAGAAGCAGCCCCGTGGCAGGCAGGACAGTGCGAGATGTCTTCTGGGCAGGTAGCATGCTGCTTCCCATGCCCGGGACATGCCCGGGACAAATTGCGAGCAGGTGCCTGGCCTGCGCTTCTATGTGCCGAGACTTGGAGCTGGCCAGCGCGCACCTTCCCGCTGTGTGTGCTGCTGTCCGCAAACAGCCTCCTAACAAAGCAGGGCACTGAGGCAAGAGAAGTAAGCGCTCCAGGAGGGAATCTGCCTGCGAGGGAAGCTGTGCAGCACATCCCTTGTTCCGCTCGCCACTTCCCTGACTCTTAGGCAAAGCCCATCTCAGCTGGCTTGTAGGACTGCCTCCGTGCTCAGAAGCAGCCCCGAGGAAGGCAGGACAGTGCGAGAAGTACTCTGGGCATGCAGCATGCTGCTTCCCATGCCCGGGAGAAACTGCGAGCAGGTGCCTGGCTTGCGCTTCTATGTGCCGAGACTTGGAGCTTACCAGGGCGCACCTTCCCGCTGTGTGTGCTACTGTCCGCAACCAGCCTCCAAACAAAGCAGGGCACTAAGGCAAGAGAACTAAGAGCCCCAGGAGGGAATCTGCCTGCGAGGGAAGCTGTGCAGTACATCCCATGTTCCGCTCGCCACTTCCCTGACTCTTAGGCAAAGCCCATCTCAGCGGGCTTGTAGGCGTGCCTCTGTGCTCAGAAGCAGCCCCGTGGCAGGCAGGACAGTGCGAGATGTCTTCTGGGCACGTAGCATGCTGCTTCCCATGCCCGGGACAAACCGTGAGCAGGTGCCTCGCTTGCGCTTCTATGTGCTGAGACTTTTAGCTGACCAGCGCGTACCTTCCCGCTGTGTGTGCTGCTGTCCGCAAACAGCCTCCAAACAAAGCAGGGCACTGAGGCGAGAGAAGTAAGCGCCCCAGGAGGGAATCTGCCTGCGAGGGAAGCTGTGCAGCACATCCCTTGTTCCGCTCGCCACTTCCCTGACTCTTAGGCAAAGCCCATCTCAGCTGGCTTGTAGGCGTGCCTGCGTGCTCAGAAGCAGCCCCGTGGCAGGCAGGACAGTGCGAGATGTCTTCTGGGCACGTAACATGCTGCTTCCCATGCCCGGGACAAACTGCGAGCAGGTGCCTGGCTTGCGCTTCAATCTGCCGAGACTAGGAGCTGGCCAGCGCGCACCTTCCTGCTGTGTGTGCTGCTGTCCGCAACCAGCCTCCAAACAAAGCAGGGCACTAAGGCAACAGAAGTAAGCGCCCCAGGAGGGAATCTGCCTGCGAGGGAACCTGTGCAGCACATCCCTTGTTCCGCTCGCCACTTCCCTGACTCTTAGGCAAAGCCCATCTCAGCTGGCTTGTAGGCGTGCCTCCGTGCTCAGAAGCAGCCCCGTGGCAGGCAGGACAGTGCGAGATGTCTTCTGGGCATGCAGCATGCTGCTTCCCATGCCCGGGACAAACTGCGAGCAGGTGCCTCGCTTGCGCTTCAATCTGCCGAGACTTGGAGCTGGCCAGCGCACACCTTCCCGCTGTGTGTGCTGCTGTCCGCAAACAGCCTCCAAACAAAGCAGGGCACTGAGGCAAGAGAACTAAGAGCCCCAGGAGGGAATCTGCCTGCGAGGGAAGCTGTGCAGCACATCCCTTGTTCCGCTTGACACTTCCCTGACTCTTAGGCAAAGCCCATCTCAGCTGGCTTGTAGGCGTGCCTCCATGCTCAGAAGCAGCCCCGTGGCAGGCAGGACAGTGCGAGATGTCTTCTGGGCACTTAACATGCTCCTTCCCATGCCCGGGACAAACTGCGAGCAGGTGCCTGGCTTGCGCTTCAATCTGCCGAGACTAGGAGCTGGCCAGCGCGCACCTTCCCGCTGTGTGTGCTGCTGTCCGCAAACAGCCTCCAAACAAAGCAGGGCGCTAAGGCAGGAGAAGTAAGCGCCCCAGGAGGGAATCTGCCTGCGAGGGAACCTGTGCAGCACATCCCTTGTTCCGCTCGCCACTTCCCTGACTCTTAGGCAAAGCCCATCTCAGCTGGCTTTTAGGCGTGCCTCCGTGCTCAGAAGCAGCCCCGTGGCAGGCAGGACAGTGCGGGATGTCTTCTGGGCACGCAGCATGCTGCTTCCCATGCCCAGGACAAACCGCGAGCAGGTGCCTCGTTTGCGCATCTTTGTGCCGAGGCTTGGAGCTGGCCAGCGCGCACCTTCCCGCTGTGTGTGCTACTGTCCGCAACCAGCCTCCAAACAAAGCAGGGCACTAAGGCAAGAGAAATAAAAACCCCAGGAGGGAATCTGCCTGCGAGGGAAGCTGTGCAGCACATCCCTTGTTCCGCTTGCCACTTCCCTCACTCTTAGGCAAAGCCCATCTCAGCTGGCTTGTAGGCATGCCTCTGTGCTCAGAAGCAGCCCCGTGGCAGGCAGGACAGTGCGAGAAGTAATCTGGGCACGCAGCATGCTGCTTCCCATGCCCGGGACAAACCGCGAGCAGGTGCCTGTCTTGCGCTTCTATGTGCCGAGACTTGGAGCTGGCCAGCGCGCACCTTCCCGCTGTGTGTGCTGCTGTCCGCAAACAGCCTCCAAACAAAGCAGGGCACTAAGGCAGGAGAACTGAGCGCCCCAGGAGGGAATCTGCCTGCGAGGGAAGCTGTGCAGTACATCCCTTGTTCCGTTCGCCACTTCCCTGACTCTTAGGCAAAGCCCATCTCAGCTGGCTTGTAGGCGTGCCTCCGTGCTCAGAAGCAGCCCCGTGGCAGGCAGGACAGTGCGAGAAGTACTCTGGGCACGCAGCATGCTGCTTCCCATGCCCGGGACAAACTGCGAGCAGGTGCCTGGCTTGCGCTTCTATGTGCTGAGACTTGGAGCTGGCCAGCGCGCACCTTCCCGCTGTGTGTGCTACTGTCCGCAAACAGCCTCCAAACAAAGCAGGGCGCTAAGGCAAGAGAAGTAAGCGCCCCAGGAGGGAATCTGCCTGCGAGGGAAGCTGTGCAGCACATCCCTTGTTCCGCTCGCCACTTCCCTCACTCTTAGGCAAAGCCCATCTCAGCTGGCTTGTAGGCGTGCCTGCGTGCTCAGAAGCAGCCCCGTGGCAGGCAGGACAGTGTGAGAAGTACTCGGGGCACGCAGCCTGCTGCTTCCCATGCCCGGGACAAACTGCGAGCAGGTGCCTCGCTTGCGCTTTTATTTGCCGAGACTTGGAGCTGACCAGCGCGCACCTTCCCGCTGTGTGTGCTACTGTCCGCAAACAGCCTCCAAACAAAGCAGGGCACTAAGGCAAGAGAAATAAAAGCCCCAGGAGGGAATCTGCCTGCGAGGGAAGCTGTGCAGCACATCCCTTGTTCCGCTCGCCACTTCCCTCACTCTTAGGCAAAGCCCATCTCAGCTGGCTTGTAGGCATGCCTCTGTGCTCAGAAGCAGCCCCGTGGCAGGCAGGACAGTGCGAGAAGTAATATGGGCACGCAGCATGCTGCTTCCCATGCCCGGGACAAACCGTGAGCAGGTGCCTCGCTTGCGCTTCTATGTGCCGAGACTTGGAGCTGGCCAGCGCGCACCTTCCCGCTGTGTGTGCTGCTGTCCGCAAACAGCCTCCAAACAAAGCAGGGCGCTAAGGCAGGAGAAGTAAGCGCCCCAGGAGGGAATCTGCCTGCGAGGGAAGCTGTGCAGCACATCCCTTGTTCCGCTCGCCACTTCCCTCACTCTTAGGCAAAGCCCATCTCAGCTGGCTTGTAGGCGTGCCTGCGTGCTCAGAAGCAGCCCCGTGGCAGGCAGGACAGTGCGAGATGTCTTCTGGGCACGCAGCACGCTGCTTCCCATGCCCGGGACAAACTGCGAGCAGGTGCCTGGCTTGCGCTTCAATCTGCCGAGACTTGGAGCTGGCCAGCGCGCACCTTCCCGCTGTGTGTGCTACTGTCCGCAAACAGCCTCCAAACAAAGCAGGGCGCTAAGGCAGGAGAAGTAAGCGCCCCAGGAGGGAATCTGCCTGCGAGGGAAGCTGTGCAGCACATCCCTTGTTCCACTCGCCACTTCCCTGACTCTTAGGCAAAGTCCATCTCAGCTGGCTTGTAGGCGTGCCTCCGTGCTCAGAAGCAGGCCTGAGGAAGGCAGGACAGTGCGGGATGTCTTCTGGGCACGCAGCATGCTGCTTCCCATGCCCGGGACAAACCGCGAGCAGGTGCCTCGCTTGCGCTTCTATGTGCCGAGACTTGGAGCTGGCCAGCGCGCACCTTCCCGCTGTGTGTGCTGCTGTCCGCAAACAGCCTCCAAACAAAGCAGGGCACTAAGGCAGGAGAAGTAAGCGCCCCAGGAGGGAATCTGCCTGCGAGGGAAGCTGTGCAGTACATCCCTTGTTCCGTTCGCCACTTCCCTGACTCTTAGGCAAAGCCCATCTCAGCTGGCTTGTAGGCGTGCCTCCGTGCTCAGAAGCAGCCCCGTGGCAGGCAGAACAGTGCGAGAAGTACTCTGGGCACGCAGCATGCTGCTTCCCATGCCCAGGACAAACTGCGAGCAGGTGCCTCGCTTGCGCTTCTATGTGCTGAGACTTGGAGCTGACCAGCGCGCACCTTCCCGCTGTGTGTGCTACTGTCCGCAACCAGCCTCCAAACAAAGCAGGGCGCTAAGGCAGGAGAAGTAAGCGCCCCAGGAGGGAATCTGCCTGCGAGGGAAGCTGTGCAGCACATCCCTTGTTCCGCTCGCCACTTCCCTCACTCTTAGGCAAAGCCCATCTCAGCTGGCTTGTAGGCGTGCCTGCGTGCTCAGAAGCAGCCCCGTGGCAGGCAGGACAGTGCGAGATGTCTTCTGGGCACGCAGCATGCTGCTTCCCATGCCCGGGACAAACTGCGAGCAGGTGCCTGGCTTGCGCTTCAATCTGCCGAGACTTGGAGCTGGCCAGCGCGCACCTTCCCGCTGTGTGTGCTACTGTCCGCAAACAGCCTCCAAACAAAGCAGGGCGCTAAGGCAACAAAAGTAAGCGCCCCAGGAGGGAATCTGCCTGCGAGGGAAGCTGTGCAGCACATCCCTTGTTCCGCTCGCCACTTCCCTGACTCTTAGGCAAAGCCCATCTCAGCTGGCTTGTAGGCGTGCCTCCGTGCTCAGAAGCAGCCCCGTGGCAGGCAGGACAGTGCGAGATGTCTTCTGGGCAGGTAGCATGCTGCTTCCCATGCCCGGGACATGCCCGGGACAAATTGCGAGCAGGTGCCTGGCTTGCGCTTCTATGTGCCGAGACTTGGAGCTGGCCAGCGCGCACCTTCCCGCTGTGTGTGCTGCTGTCCGCAAACAGCCTCCTAACAAAGCAGGGCACTGAGGCAAGAGAAGTAAGCGCTCCAGGAGGGAATCTGCCTGCGAGGGAAGCTGTGCAGCACATCCCTTGTTCCGCTCGCCACTTCCCTGACTCTTAGGCAAAGCCCATCTCAGCTGGCTTGTAGGCCTGCCTCCGTGCTCAGAAGCAGCCCCGAGGAAGGCAGGACAGTGCGAGAAGTAATCGGGGCATGCAGCATGCTGCTTCCCATGCCCGGGACAAACCGCGAGCAGGTGCCTCGTTTGCGCATCTTTGTGCCGAGACTTGGAGCTGGCCAGCGCGCACCTTCCCGCTGTGTGTGCTGCTATCCGCAAACAGCCTCCAAACAAAGCAGGGCACTAAGGCAAGAGAACTAAGAGCCCCAGAAAGGAATCTGCCTGCGAGGGAACCTGTGCAGCACATCCCTTGTTCCGCTCGACACTTCCCTGACTCTTAGGCAAAGCCCATCTCAGCTGGCTTGTAGGCGTGCCTCCGTGCTCAGAAGCACCCCCGTGGCAGGCAGGACAGTGCGAGAAGTACTCTGGGCATGCAGCATGCTGCTTCCCATGCCCGGGAGAAACTGCGAGCAGGTGCCTGGCTTGCGCTTCTATGTGCCGAGACTTGGAGCTTACCAGGGCGCACCTTCCCGCTGTGTGTGCTACTGTCCGCAACCAGCCTCCAAACAAAGCAGGGCACTAAGGCAAGAGAACTAAGAGCCCCAGGAGGGAATCTGCCTGCGAGGGAAGCTGTGCAGTACATCCCATGTTCCGCTCGCCACTTCCCTGACTCTTAGGCAAAGCCCATCTCAGCGGGCTTGTAGGCGTGCCTCTGTGCTCAGAAGCAGCCCCGTGGCAGGCAGGACAGTGCGAGATGTCTTCTGGGCACGTAGCATGCTGCTTCCCATGCCCGGGACAAACCGTGAGCAGGTGCCTCGCTTGCGCTTCTATGTGCTGAGACTTTTAGCTGACCAGCGCGTACCTTCCCGCTGTGTGTGCTGCTGTCCGCAAACAGCCTCCAAACAAAGCAGGGCACTGAGGCGAGAGAAGTAAGCGCCCCAGGAGGGAATCTGCCTGCGAGGGAAGCTGTGCAGCACATCCCTTGTTCCGCTCGCCACTTCCCTGACTCTTAGGCAAAGCCCATCTCAGCTGGCTTGTAGGCGTGCCTGCGTGCTCAGAAGCAGCCCCGTGGCAGGCAGGACAGTGCGAGATGTCTTCTGGGCACGTAACATGCTGCTTCCCATGCCCGGGACAAACTGCGAGCAGGTGCCTGGCTTGCGCTTCAATCTGCCGAGACTAGGAGCTGGCCAGCGCGCACCTTCCTGCTGTGTGTGCTGCTGTCCGCAACCAGCCTCCAAACAAAGCAGGGCACTAAGGCAACAGAAGTAAGCGCCCCAGGAGGGAATCTGCCTGCGAGGGAACCTGTGCAGCACATCCCTTGTTCCGCTCGCCACTTCCCTGACTCTTAGGCAAAGCCCATCTCAGCTGGCTTGTAGGCGTGCCTCCGTGCTCAGAAGCAGCCCCGTGGCAGGCAGGACAGTGCGAGATGTCTTCTGGGCACGCAGCATGCTGCTTCCCATGCCTGGGACAAACTGCGAGCAGGTGCCTGGCTTGCGCTTCTATCTGCCGAGACTAGGAGCTGGCCAGCGCGCACCTTCCCGCTGTGTGTGCTACTGTCCGCAACCAGCCTCCAAACAAAGCAGGGCACTAAGGCAAGAGAAGTAAGTGCCCCAGGAGGGAATCTGCCTGCGAGGGAAGCTGTGCAGCACATCCCTTGTTCCGCTCGCCACTTCCCTGACTCTTAGGCAAAGCCCATCTCAGCTGGCTTGTAGGCGTGCCTCCGTGCTCAGAAGCAGCCTCGAGGAAGGCAGGACAGTGCGGGATGTCTTCTGGGCACGCAGCATGCTGCTTCCCATGCCCGGGACAAACTGCGAGCAGGTGCCTCGTTTGCGCTTCTATGTGCCGAGACTTGGAGCTGACCAGGGCGCACCTTCCCGCTGTGTGTGCTACTGTCCGCAACCAGCCTCCAAACAAAGCAGGGCACTAAGGCAAGAGAAATAAAAACCCCAGGAGGGAATCTGCCTGCGAGGGAAGCTGTGCAGCACATCCCTTGTTCCGCTCGCCACTTCCCTGACTCTTAGGCAAAGCCCATCTCAGCTGGCTTGTAGGCGTACCTCCGTGCTCAGAAGCACCCCCGTGGCAGGCAGGACAGTGCGAGAAGTACTCTGGGCATGCAGCATGCTGCTTCCCATGCCCGGGACAAACTGCGAGCAGGTGCCTGGCTTGCGCTTCAATCTGCCGAGACTTGGAGCTGACCGCACGCACCTTCCCGCTGTGTGTGCTGCTGTCCGCAAAGAGCCTCCAAACAAAGCAGGGCACTAAGGCAAGAGAACTAAGAGCCCCAGGAGGGAATCTGCCTGCGAGGGAAGCTGTGCAGCACATCCCATGTTCCGCTCGCCACTTCCCTGACTCTTAGGCAAAGCCCATCTCAGCTGGCTTGTAGCTGTGGCTCCATGCTCAGAAGCAGCCCCGAGGAAGGCAGGACAGTGCGAGAAATAATCGGGGCATGCAGCATGCTGCTTCCCATGCCCGGGACAAACTGCGAGCAGGTGCCTGGCCTGCGCTTCAATCTGCCGAGACTTGGAGCTGGCCAGCGCGCACCTTCCCGCTGTGTGTGCTGCTGTCCGCAAACAGCCTCCAAACAAAGCAGGGCACTGAGGCAAGAGAAGTAAGTGCCCCAGGAGGGAATCTGCCTGCGAGGGAAGCTGTGCAGCACATCCCTTGTTCCGCTCGCCACTTCCCTGACTCTTAGGCAAAGCCCATCTCAGCTGGCTTGTAGGCGTGCCTCCGTGCTCAGAAGCAGCCCCGTGGCAGGCAGGACAGTGCGGGATGTCTTCTGGGCAGTCAGCATGCTGCTTCCCATGCCCGGGACAAACTGCGAGCAGGTGCCTGGCCTGCGCTTCAATCTGCCGAGACTTGGAGCTGGCCAGCGCGCACCTTCCCGCTGTGTGTGCTGCTGTCCGCAAACAGCCTCCAAACAAAGCAGGGCACTAAGGCAAGAGAAGTAAGCGCCCCAGGAGGGAATCTGCCTGCGAGGGAACCTGTGCAGCACATCCCTTGTTCCGCTCGCCACTTCCCTGACTCTTAGGCAAAGCCCATCTCAGCTGGCTTGTAGGCGTGCCTGCGTGCTCAGAAGCAGCCCCGTGGCAGGCAGGACAGTGCGGGATGTCTTCTGGGCACGCAGCATGCTGCTTCCCATGCCCGGGACAAACTGCGAGCAGGTGCCTGGCTTGCGCTTCAATCTGCCGAGACTTGGAGCTGGCCAGCGCGTACCTTCCCGCTGTGTGTGCTGCTGTCCGCAACCAGCCTCCAAACAAAGCAGGGCACTAAGGCAAGAGAAGTAAGCGCCCCAGGAGGGAATCTGCCTGCGAGGGAACCTGTGCAGCACATCCCTTGTTCCGCTCGCCACTTCCCTGACTCTTAGGCAAAGCCCATCTCAGCTGGCTTGTAGGCGTGCCTCCATGCTCAGAAGCAGCCCCGTGGCAGGCAGGACAGTGCGAGATGTCTTCTGGGCACGTAACATGCTCCTTCCCATGCCCGGGACAAACTGCGAGCAGGTGCCTGGCTTGCGCTTCAATCTGCCGAGACTAGGAGCTGGCCAGAGCGCACCTTCCTGCTGTGTGTGCTGCTGTCCGCAACCAGCCTCCAAACAAAGCAGGGCACTAAGGCAACAGAAGTAAGCGCCCCAGGAGGGAATCTGCCTGCGAGGGAACCTGTGCAGCACATCCCTTGTTCCGCTCGCCACTTCCCTGACTCTTAGGCAAAGCCCATCTCAGCTGGCTTGTAGGCGTGCCTCCATGCTCAGAAGCAGCCCCGAGGAAGGCAGGACAGTGCGGGATGTCTTCTGGGCATGCAGCATGCTGCTTCCCATGCCCGGGACAAACTGCGAGCAGGTGCCTGGCTTGCGCTTCAATCTGCCGAGACTTGGAGCTGGCCAGCGCACACCTTCCCGCTGTGTGTGCTGCTGTCCGCAAAGAGCCTCCAAACAAAGCAGGGCACTGAGGCAAGAGAACTAAGAGCCCCAGGAGGGAATCTGCCTGCGAGGGAAGCTGTGCAGCACATCCCTTGTTCCGCTCGACACTTCCCTGACTCTTAGGCAAAGCCCATCTCAGCTGGCTTGTAGGCGTGCCTCCATGCTCAGAAGCAGCCCCGTGGCAGGCAGGACAGTGCGAGATGTCTTCTGGGCACGCAGCATGCTGCTTCCCATGCCCGGGACAAACTGCGAGCAGGTGCCTGGCTTGCGCTTCTATGTGCCGAGACTTGGAGCTGGCCAGCGCGCACCTTCCCGCTGTGTGTGCTGCTGTCCGCAACCAGCCTCCTAACAAAGCAGGGCACTAAGGCAGGAGAAGTAAGCGCCCCCGGAGGGAATCTGCCTGCGAGGGAAGCTGTGCAGCACATCCCTTGTTCCGCTCGACACTTCCCTGACTCTTAGGCAAAGCCCATCTCAGCTGGCTTGCAGGCCTGCCTCCGTGCTTAGAAGCAGCCCCGTGGCAGGCAGGACAGTGCGAGATGTCCTCTGGGCACGTAGCATGCTCCTTCCCATGCCCGGGACAAACCGCGAGCAGGTGCCTGGTTTGCGCTTCTATGTGCCGAGACTTGGAGCTGGCCAGCGCGCACCTTCCCGCTGTGTGTGCTGCTGTCCGCAAACAGCCTCCAAACAAAGCAGGGCACTGAGGCAAGAGAACTAAGAGCCCCAGGAGGGAATCTGCCTGCGAGGGAAGCTGTGCAGCACATCCCATGTTCCGCTCGCCACTTCCCTGACTCTTAGGCAAAGCCCATCTCAGCTGGCTTGTAGGTGTGGCTCCATGCTCAGAAGCAGCCCCGAGGAAGGCAGGACAGTGCGAGAAATAATCGGGGCATGCAGCATGCTGCTTCCCATGCCCGGGACAAACTGCGAGCAGGTGCCTGGCCTGCGCTTCAATCTGCCGAGACTTGGAGCTGGCCAGCGCGCACCTTCCCGCTGTGTGTGCTGCTGTCCGCAAACAGCCTCCAAACAAAGCAGGGCACTGAGGCAAGAGAAGTAAGTGCCCCAGGAGGGAATCTGCCTGCGAGGGAAGCTGTGCAGCACATCCCTTGTTCCGCTCGACACTTCCCTGACTCTTAGGCAAAGCCCATCTCAGCTGGCTTGTAGGCGTGCCTACGTGCTCAGAAGCAGCCCCGTGGCAGGCAGGACAGTGCGAGATGTCTTCTGGGCACACAGCATGCTGCTTCCCATGCCTGGGACAAACTGCGAGCAGGTGCCTGGCTTGCGCTTCTATGTGCCGAGACTTGGAGCTGACCAGCGCGCACCTTCCCGCTGTGTGTGCTGCTGTCCGCAAACAGCCTCCTAACAAAGCAGGGCACTGAGGCAAGAGAAGTAAGCGCTCCAGGAGGGAATCTGCCTGCGAGGGAAGCTGTGCAGCACATCCCTTGCTCCGCTCGCCACTTCCCTGACTCTTAGGCAAAGCCCATCTCAGCTTGCTTGTAGGCCTGCCTCCGTGCTCAGAAGCAGCCCCGAGGAAGGCAGGACAGTGCGAGAAGTAATCGGGGCATGCAGCATGCTGCTTCCCATGCCCGGGACAAACCGCGAGCAGGTGCCTCGTTTGCGCATCTTTGTGCCGAGACTTGGAGCTGGCCAGCGCGCACCTTCCCGCTGTGTGTGCTGCTATCCGCAAACAGCCTCCAAACAAAGCAGGGCACTAAGGCAAGAGAACTAAGAGCCCCAGAAAGGAATCTGCCTGCGAGGGAACCTGTGCAGCACATCCCTTGTTCCGCTCGACACTTCCCTGACTCTTAGGCAAAGCCCATCTCAGCTGGCTTGTAGGCGTGCCTCTGTGCTCAGAAGCACCCCCGTGGCAGGCAGGACAGTGCGAGAAGTACTCTCGGCATGCAGCATGCTGCTTCCCATGCCCGGGAGAAACTGCGAGCAGGTGCCTGGCTTGCGCTTCTATGTGCCGAGACTTGGAGCTTACCAGGGCGCACCTTCCCGCTGTGTGTGCTACTGTCCGCAACCAGCCTCCAAACAAAGCAGGGCACTAAGGCAAGAGAAGTAAGCGCCCCAGGAGGGAATCTGCCTGCGAGGGAAGCTGTGCAGCACATCCCTTGTTCCGCTCGCCACTTCCCTGACTCTTAGGCAAAGCCCATCTCAGCTGGCTTGTAGGCGTACCTCCGTGCTCAGAAGCACCCCGGTGGCAGGCAGGACAGTGCGAGAAGTACTCTGGGCACGCAGCATGCTGCTTCCCATGCCCGGGACAAACTGCGAGCAGGTGCCTGGCTTGCGCTTCAATCTGCCGAGACTTGGAGCTGACCGCACGCACCTTCCCGCTGTGTGTGCTGCTGTCCGCAAAGAGCCTCCAAACAAAGCAGGGCACTAAGGCAAGAGAACTAAGAGCCCCAGGAGGGAATCTGCCTGCGAGGGAAGCTGTGCAGTACATCCCATGTTCCGCTCGCCACTTCCCTGACTCTTAGGCAAAGCCCATCTCAGCTGGCTTGTAGGCGTGCCTCTGTGCTCAGAAGCAGCCCCGTGGCAGGCAGGACAGTGCGAGATGTCTTCTGGGCACGTAGCATGCTGCTTCCCATGCCCGGGACAAACCGTGAGCAGGTGCCTCGCTTGCGCTTCTATGTGCTGAGACTTTTAGCTGACCAGCGCGCACCTTCCCGCTGTGTGTGCTGCTGTCCGCAAACAGCCTCCAAACAAAGCAGGGCACTAAGGCGAGAGAAGTAAGCGCCCCAGGAGGGAATCTGCCTGCGAGGGAAGCTGTGCAGCACATCCCTTGTTCCGCTCGCCACTTCCCTGACTCTTAGGCAAAGCCCATCTCAGCTGGCTTGTAGGCGTGCCTGCGTGCTCAGAAGCAGCCCCGTGGCAGGCAGGACAGTGCGAGATGTCTTCTGGGCACGTAACATGCTGCTTCCCATGCCCGGGACAAACTGCGAGCAGGTGCCTGGCTTGCGCTTCAATCTGCCGAGACTAGGAGCTGGCCATCGCGCACCTTCCTGCTGTGTGTGCTGCTGTCCGCAACCAGCCTCCAAACAAAGCAGGGCACTAAGGCAACAGAAGTAAGCGCCCCAGGAGGGAATCTGCCTGCGAGGGAACCTGTGCAGCACATCCCTTGTTCCGCTCGCCACTTCCCTGACTCTTAGGCAAAGCCCATCTCAGCTGGCTTGTAGGCGTGCCTCCGTGCTCA
This sequence comes from Rhea pennata, assembly GCF_028389875.1. Lineage (NCBI taxonomy): Eukaryota > Metazoa > Chordata > Aves > Rheiformes > Rheidae > Rhea > Rhea pennata. The sequence continues at coordinate 219,741 of NW_026907600.1, read as the reverse complement.
GAAGCAGCCCCGTGGCAGGCAGGACAGTGCGAGATGTCTTCTGGGCATGCAGCATGCTGCTTCCCATGCCTGGGACAAACTGCGAGCAGGTGCCTGGCTTGCGCTTCTATCTGCCGAGACTTGGAGCTGGCCAGCGCGCACCTTCCCGCTGTGTGTGCTACTGTCCGCAACCAGCCTCCAAACAAAGCAGGGCACTAAGGCAAGAGAAGTAAGTGCCCCAGGAGGGAATCTGCCTGCGAGGGAAGCTGTGCAGCACATCCCTTGTTCCCCTCGCCACTTCCCTGACTCTTAGGCAAAGCCCATCTCAGCTGGCTTGTAGGCGTGCCTCCATGCTCAGAAGCAGCCCCGAGGAAGGCAGGACAGTGCGAGAAGTAATCGGGGCATGCAGCATGCTGCTTCCCATGCCCGGGAGAAACCGCGAGCAGGTGCCTGGCTTGCGCTTCTATGTGCCGAGACTTGGAGCTGGCCAGCGCGCACCTTCCCGCAGTGTGTGCTGCTGTCCGCAAACAGCCTCCAAACAAAGCAGGGCACTAAGGCAACAGAAGTAAGCGCCCCAGGAGGGAATCTGCCTGCGAGGGAAGCTGTGCAGCACATCCCTTGTTCCGCTCGCCACTTCCCTGACTCTTAGGCAAAGCCCATCTCAGCTGGCTTGTAGGCGTGCCTCCGTGCTCAGAAGCAGCCCCGAGGAAGGCAGGACAGTGCGGGATGTCTTCTGGGCACGCAGCATGCTGCTTCCCATGCCCGGGACAAACTGCGAGCAGGTGCCTCGTTTGCGCTTCTATGTGCCGAGACTTGGAGCTGGCCAGCGCGCACCTTCCCGCTGTGTGTGCTGCTGTTCGCAAACAGCCTCCAAACAAAGCAGGGCACTAAGGCAAGAGAACTAAGAGCCCCAAAAAGGAATCTGCCTGCGAGGGAAGCTGTGCAGCACATCCCTTGTTCCGCTCGCCACTTCCCTGACTCTTAGGCAAAGCCCATCTCAGCTGGCTTGTAGGCGTGCCTCCGTGCTCAGAAGCACCCCCGTGGCAGGCAGGACAGTGCGAGAAGTACTCTGGGCATGCAGCCTGCTGCTTCCCATGCCCGGGAGAAACTGCGAGCAGGTGCCTGGCTTGCACTTCTATGTGCCGAGACTTGGAGCTGACCAGGGCGCACCTTCCCGCTGTGTGTGCTACTGTCCGCAACCAGCCTCCAAACAAAGCAGGGCACTAAGGCAAGAGAAATAAAAACCCCAGGAGGGAATCTGCCTGCGAGGGAAGCTGTGCAGCACATCCCTTGTTCCGCTCGCCACTTCCCTGACTCTTAGGCAAAGCCCATCTCAGCTGGCTTGTAGGCGTGCCTCCATGCTCAGAAGCAGCCCCGAGGAAGGCAGGACAGTGCGAGAAGTAATCGGGGCATGCAGCATGCTGCTTCCCATGCCCGGGAGAAACCGCGAGCAGGTGCCTGGCTTGCGCTTCTATCTGCCGAGACTTGGAGCTGGCCAGCGCGCACCTTCCCGCTGTGTGTGCTACTGTCCGCAACCAGCCTCCAAACAAAGCAGGGCACTAAGGCAAGAGAAGTAAGTGCCCCAGGAGGGAATCTGCCTGCGAGGGAAGCTGTGCAGCACATCCCTTGTTCCCCTCGCCACTTCCCTGACTCTTAGGCAAAGCCCATCTCAGCTGGCTTGTAGGCGTGCCTCCATGCTCAGAAGCAGCCCCGAGGAAGGCAGGACAGTGCGAGAAGTAATCGGGGCATGCAGCATGCTGCTTCCCATGCCCGGGAGAAACCGCGAGCAGGTGCCTGGCTTGCGCTTCTATGTGCCGAGACTTGGAGCTGGCCAGCGCGCACCTTCCCGCAGTGTGTGCTGCTGTCCGCAAACAGCCTCCAAACAAAGCAGGGCACTAAGGCAACAGAAGTAAGCGCCCCAGGAGGGAATCTGCCTGCGAGGGAAGCTGTGCAGCACATCCCTTGTTCCGCTCGCCACTTCCCTGACTCTTAGGCAAAGCCCATCTCAGCTGGCTTGTAGGCGTGCCTCCGTGCTCAGAAGCAGCCCCGAGGAAGGCAGGACAGTGCGGGATGTCTTCTGGGCACGCAGCATGCTGCTTCCCATGCCCGGGACAAACTGCGAGCAGGTGCCTCGTTTGCGCTTCTATGTGCCGAGACTTGGAGCTGGCCAGCGCGCACCTTCCCGCTGTGTGTGCTGCTGTTTGCAAACAGCCTCCAAACAAAGCAGGGCACTAAGGCAAGAGAACTAAGAGCCCCAAAAAGGAATCTGCCTGCGAGGGAACCTGTGCAGCACATCCCTTGTTCCGCTCGCCACTTCCCTGACTCTTAGGCAAAGCCCATCTCAGCTGGCTTGTAGGCGTGCCTCCGTGCTCAGAAGCACCCCCGTGGCAGGCAGGACAGTGCGAGAAGTACTCTGGGCATGCAGCCTGCTGCTTCCCATGCCCGGGAGAAACTGCGAGCAGGTGCCTGGCTTGCACTTCTATGTGCCGAGACTTGGAGCTGACCAGGGCGCACCTTCCCGCTGTGTGTGCTACTGTCCGCAACCAGCCTCCAAACAAAGCAGGGCACTAAGGCAAGAGAAATAAAAACCCCAGGAGGGAATCTGCCTGCGAGGGAAGCTGTGCAGCACATCCCTTGTTCCGCTCGCCACTTCCCTGACTCTTAGGCAAAGCCCATCTCAGCTGGCTTGTAGGCGTGCCTCCGTGCTCAGAAGCAGCCCCGTGGCAGGCAGGACAGTGCGAGATGTCTTCTGGGCATGTAGCATGCTGCTTCCCATGCCCGGGACAAACCGCGAGCAGGTGCCTGGCTTGCGCTTCAATCTGCCGAGACTAGGAGCTGGCCAGCGCGCACCTTCCCGCTGTGTGTGCTGCTGTCCGCAACCAGCCTCCAAACAAAGCAGGGCACTAAGGCAAGAGAAGTCAGCGCCCCAGGAGGGAATCTGCCTGCGAGGGAAGCTGTGCAGCACATCCCTTGTTCCGCTCGCCACTTCCCTGACTCTTAGGCAAAGCCCATCTCAGCTTGCTTGTAGGCGTGCCTCCGTGCTCAGAAGCACCCCCGTGGCAGGCAGGACAGTGCGAGAAGTACTCTGGGCATGCAGCATGCTGCTTCCCATGCCTGGGACAAACTGCGAGCAGGTGCCTGGCTTGCGCTTCAATCTGCCGAGACTTGGAGCTGACCGCACGCACCTTCCCGCTGTGTGTGCTGCTGTCCGCAAACAGCCTCCAAACAAAGCAGGGCACTGAGGCAAGAGAACTAAGAGCCCCAGGAGGGAATCTGCCTGCGAGGGAAGCTGTGCAGCACATCCCTTGTTCCGCTCGCCACTTCCCTGACTCTTAGGCAAAGCCCATCTCAGCTGGCTTGTAGGTGTGGCTCCATGCTCAGAAGCAGCCCCGAGGAAGGCAGGACAGTGCGAGAAATAATCGGGGCATGCAGCATGCTGCTTCCCATGCCCGGGACAAACTGCGAGCAGGTGCCTGGCCTGCGCTTCAATCTGCCGAGACTTGGAGCTGGCCAGCGCACACCTTCCCGCTGTGTGTGCTGCTGTCCGCAAACAGCCTCCAAACAAAGCAGGGCACTGAGGCAAGAGAAGTAAGTGCCCCAGGAGGGAATCTGCCTGCGAGGGAAGCTGTGCAGCACATCCCTTGTTCCGCTCGACACTTCCCTGACTCTTAGGCAAAGCCCATCTCAGCTGGCTTGTAGGCGTGCCTACGTGCTCAGAAGCAGCCCCGTGGCAGGCAGGACAGTGCGAGATGTCTTCTGGGCACACAGCATGCTGCTTCCCATGCCTGGGACAAACTGCGAGCAGGTGCCTGGCTTGCGCTTCTATGTGCCGAGACTTGGAGCTGACCAGCGCGCACCTTCCCGCTGTGTGTGCTGCTGTCCGCAAACAGCCTCCTAACAAAGCAGGGCACTGAGGCAAGAGAAGTAAGCGCTCCAGGAGGGAATCTGCCTGCGAGGGAAGCTGTGCAGCACATCCCTTGCTCCGCTCGACACTTCCCTGACTCTTAGGCAAAGCCCATCTCAGCTTGCTTGTAGGCCTGCCTCCGTGCTCATAAGCAGCCCCGAGGAAGGCAGGACAGTGCGAGAAGTAATCGGGGCATGCAGCATGCTGCTTCCCATGCCCGGGACAAACCGCGAGCAGGTGCCTCGTTTGCGCATCTTTGTGCTGAGACTTGGAGCTGGCCAGCGCGCACCTTCCCGCTGTGTGTGCTGCTATCCGCAAACAGCCTCCAAACAAAGCAGGGCACTAAGGCAAGAGAACTAAGAGCCCCAGAAAGGAATCTGCCTGCGAGGGAACCTGTGCAGCACATCCCTTGTTCCGCTCGACACTTCCCTGACTCTTAGGCAAAGCCCATCTCAGCTGGCTTGTAGGCGTGCCTCTGTGCTCAGAAGCACCCCCGTGGCAGGCAGGACAGTGCGAGAAGTACTCTGGGCATGCAGCATGCTGCTTCCCATGCCCGGGAGAAACTGCGAGCAGGTGCCTGGCTTGCGCTTCTATGTGCCGAGACTTGGAGCTTACCAGGGCGCACCTTCCCGCTGTGTGTGCTACTGTCCGCAACCAGCCTCCAAACAAAGCAGGGCACTAAGGCAAGAGAAGTAAGCGCCCCAGGAGGGAATCTGCCTGCGAGGGAAGCTGTGCAGCACATCCCTTGTTCCGCTCGCCACTTCCCTGACTCTTAGGCAAAGCCCATCTCAGCTGGCTTGTAGGCGTACCTCCGTGCTCAGAAGCACCCCGGTGGCAGGCAGGACAGTGCGAGAAGTACTCTGGGCATGCAGCATGCTGCTTCCCATGCCCGGGACAAACTGCGAGCAGGTGCCTGGCTTGCGCTTCAATCTGCCGAGACTTGGAGCTGACCGCACGCACCTTCCCGCTGTGTGTGCTGCTGTCCGCAAAGAGCCTCCAAACAAAGCAGGGCACTAAGGCAAGAGAAGTAAGAGCCCCAGGAGGGAATCTGCCTGCGAGGGAAGCTGTGCAGTACATCCCATGTTCCGCTCGCCACTTCCCTGACTCTTAGGCAAAGCCCATCTCAGCTGGCTTGTAGGCGTGCCTCTGTGCTCAGAAGCAGCCCCGTGGCAGGCAGGACAGTGCGAGATGTCTTCTGGGCACGTAGCATGCTGCTTCCCATGCCCGGGACAAACCGTGAGCAGGTGCCTCGCTTGCGCTTCTATGTGCTGAGACTTTTAGCTGACCAGCGCGCACCTTCCCGCTGTGTGTGCTGCTGTCCGCAAACAGCCTCCAAACAAAGCAGGGCACTGAGGCGAGAGAAGTAAGCGCCCCAGGAGGGAATCTGCCTGCGAGGGAAGCTGTGCAGCACATCCCTTGTTCCGCTCGCCACTTCCCTGACTCTTAGGCAAAGCCCATCTCAGCTGGCTTGTAGGCGTGCCTGCGTGCTCAGAAGCAGCCCCGTGGCAGGCAGGACAGTGCGAGATGTCTTCTGGGCACGTAACATGCTGCTTCCCATGCCCGGGACAAACTGCGAGCAGGTGCCTGGCTTGCGCTTCAATCTGCCGAGACTAGGAGCTGGCCAGCGCGCACCTTCCTGCTGTGTGTGCTGCTGTCCGCAACCAGCCTCCAAACAAAGCAGGGCACTAAGGCAGGAGAAGTAAGCGCCCCAGGAGGGAATCTGCCTGCGAGGGAACCTGTGCAGCACATCCCTTGTTCCGCTCGCCACTTCCCTGACTCTTAGGCAAAGCCCATCTCAGCTGGCTTGTAGGCGTGCCTCCGTGCTCAGAAGCAGCCCCGTGGCAGGCAGGACAGTGCGAGATGTCTTCTGGGCATGCAGCATGCTGCTTCCCATGCCTGGGACAAACTGCGAGCAGGTGCCTGGCTTGCGCTTCTATCTGCCGAGACTTGGAGCTGGCCAGCGCGCACCTTCCCGCTGTGTGTGCTACTGTCCGCAACCAGCCTCCAAACAAAGCAGGGCACTAAGGCAAGAGAACTAAGTGCCCCAGGAGGGAATCTGCCTGCGAGGGAAGCTGTGCAGCACATCCCTTGTTCCCCTCGCCACTTCCCTGACTCTTAGGCAAAGCCCATCTCAGCTGGCTTGTAGGCGTGCCTCCATGCTCAGAAGCAGCCCCGAGGAAGGCAGGACAGTGCGAGAAGTAATCGGGGCATGCAGCATGCTGCTTCCCATGCCCGGGAGAAACCGCGAGCAGGTGCCTGGCTTGCGCTTCTATGTGCCGAGACTTGGAGCTGGCCAGCGCGCACCTTCCCGCAGTGTGTGCTGCTGTCCGCAAACAGCCTCCAAACAAAGCAGGGCACTAAGGCAACAGAAGTAAGCGCCCCAGGAGGGAATCTGCCTGCGAGGGAAGCTGTGCAGCACATCCCTTGTTCCGCTCGCCACTTCCCTGACTCTTAGGCAAAGCCCATCTCAGCTGGCTTGTAGGCGTGCCTCCGTGCTCAGAAGCAGCCCCGAGGAAGGCAGGACAGTGCGGGATGTCTTCTGGGCACGCAGCATGCTGCTTCCCATGCCCGGGACAAACTGCGAGCAGGTGCCTCGTTTGCGCTTCTATGTGCCGAGACTTGGAGCTGGCCAGCGCGCACCTTCCCGCTGTGTGTGCTGCTGTTCGCAAACAGCCTCCAAACAAAGCAGGGCACTAAGGCAAGAGAACTAAGAGCCCCAAAAAGGAATCTGCCTGCGAGGGAACCTGTGCAGCACATCCCTTGTTCCGCTCGCCACTTCCCTGACTCTTAGGCAAAGCCCATCTCAGCTGGCTTGTAGGCGTGCCTCCGTGCTCAGAAGCACCCCCGTGGCAGGCAGGACAGTGCGAGAAGTACTCTGGGCATGCAGCCTGCTGCTTCCCATGCCCGGGAGAAACTGCGAGCAGGTGCCTGGCTTGCACTTCTATGTGCCGAGACTTGGAGCTGACCAGGGCGCACCTTCCCGCTGTGTGTGCTACTGTCCGCAACCAGCCTCCAAACAAAGCAGGGCACTAAGGCAAGAGAAATAAAAACCCCAGGAGGGAATCTGCCTGCGAGGGAAGCTGTGCAGCACATCCCTTGTTCCGCTCGCCACTTCCCTGACTCTGCAGCACATCCCTTGTTCCGCTCGCCACTTCCCTGACTCTTAGGCAAAGCCCATCTCAGCTGGCTTGTAGGCGTGCCTCCATGCTCAGAAGCAGCCCCGAGGAAGGCAGGACAGTGCGAGAAGTAATCGGGGCATGCAGCATGCTGCTTCCCATGCCCGGGAGAAACCGCGAGCAGGTGCCTGGCTTGCGCTTCTATCTGCCGAGACTTGGAGCTGGCCAGCGCGCACCTTCCCGCTGTGTGTGCTACTGTCCGCAACCAGCCTCCAAACAAAGCAGGGCACTAAGGCAAGAGAAGTAAGTGCCCCAGGAGGGAATCTGCCTGCGAGGGAAGCTGTGCAGCACATCCCTTCTTCCCCTCGCCACTTCCCTGACTCTTAGGCAAAGCCCATCTCAGCTGGCTTGTAGGCGTGCCTCCATGCTCAGAAGCAGCCCCGAGGAAGGCAGGACAGTGCGAGAAGTAATCGGGGCATGCAGCATGCTGCTTCCCATGCCCGGGAGAAACCGCGAGCAGGTGCCTGGCTTGCGCTTCTATGTGCCGAGACTTGGAGCTGGCCAGCGCGCACCTTCCCGCAGTGTGTGCTGCTGTCCGCAAACAGCCTCCAAACAAAGCAGGGCACTAAGGCAACAGAAGTAAGCGCCCCAGGAGGGAATCTGCCTGCGAGGGAAGCTGTGCAGCACATCCCTTGTTCCGCTCGCCACTTCCCTGACTCTTAGGCAAAGCCCATCTCAGCTGGCTTGTAGGCGTGCCTCCGTGCTCAGAAGCAGCCCCGAGGAAGGCAGGACAGTGCGGGATGTCTTCTGGGCACGCAGCATGCTGCTTCCCATGCCCGGGACAAACTGCGAGCAGGTGCCTCGTTTGCGCTTCTATGTGCCGAGACTTGGAGCTGGCCAGCGCGCACCTTCCCGCTGTGTGTGCTGCTGTTCGCAAACAGCCTCCAAACAAAGCAGGGCACTAAGGCAAGAGAACTAAGAGCCCCAAAAAGGAATCTGCCTGCGAGGGAACCTGTGCAGCACATCCCTTGTTCCGCTCGCCACTTCCCTGACTCTTAGGCAAAGCCCATCTCAGCTGGCTTGTAGGCGTACCTCCGTGCTCAGAAGCACCCCCGTGGCAGGCAGGACAGTGCGAGAAGTACTCTGGGCATGCAGCATGCTGCTTCCCATGCCTGGGACAAACTGCGAGCAGGTGCCTGGCTTGCGCTTCAATCTGCCGAGACTTGGAGCTGACCGCACGCACCTTCCCGCTGTGTGTGCTGCTGTCCGCAAACAGCCTCCAAACAAAGCAGGGCACTAAGGCAAGAGAACTAAGAGCCCCAGGAGGGAATCTGCCTGCGAGGGAAGCTGTGCAGCACATCCCATGTTCCGCTCGCCACTTCCCTGACTCTTAGGCAAAGCCCATCTCAGCTGGCTTGTAGGTGTGGCTCCATGCTCAGAAGCAGCCCCGAGGAAGGCAGGACAGTGCGAGAAATAATCGGGGCATGCAGCATGCTGCTACCCATGCCCGGGACAAACTGCGAGCAGGTGCCTGGCCTGCGCTTCAATCTGCCGAGACTTGGAGCTGGCCAGCGCGCACCTTCCCGCTGTGTGTGCTGCTGTCCGCAAACAGCCTCCAAACAAAGCAGGGCACTGAGGCAAGAGAAGTAAGTGCCCCAGGAGGGAATCTGCCTGCGAGGGAAGCTGTGCAGCACATCCCTTGTTCCGCTCGACACTTCCCTGACTCTTAGGCAAAGCCCATCTCAGCTGGCTTGTAGGCGTGCCTCCGTGCTCAGAAGCAGCCCCGTGGCAGGCAGGACAGTGCGGGATGTCTTCTGGGCAGTCAGCATGCTGCTTCCCATGCCCGGGACAAACTGCGAGCAGGTGCCTGGCTTGCGCTTCAATCTGCCGAGACTTGGAGCTGGCCAACGCGCACCTTCCCGCTGTGTGTGCTGCTGTCCGCAAACAGCCTCCAAACAAAGCAGGGCACTAAGGCAAGAGAAGTAAGCGCCCCAGGAGGGAATCTGCCTGCGAGGGAAGCTGTGCAGCACATCCCTTGTTCCGCTCGCCACTTCCCTGACTCTTAGGCAAAGCCCATCTCAGCTGGCTTGTAGGCGTGCCTCCATGCTCAGAAGCAGCCCCGTGGCAGGCAGGACAGTGCGAGATGTCTTCTGGGCACGTAACATGCTCCTTCCCATGCCCGGGACAAACTGCGAGCAGGTGCCTGGCTTGCGCTTCAATCTGCCGAGACTAGGAGCTGGCCAGCGCGCACCTTCCTGCTGTGTGTGCTGCTGTCCGCAAACAGCCTCCAAACAAAGCAGGGCACTAAGGCAACAGAAGTAAGCGCCCCAGGAGGGAATCTGCCTGCGAGGGAACCTGTGCAGCACATCCCTTGTTCCGCTCGCCACTTCCCTGACTCTTAGGCAAAGCCCATCTCAGCTGGCTTGTAGGCGTGCCTCCATGCTCAGAAGCAGCCCCGAGGAAGGCAGGACAGTGCGGGATGTCTTCTGGGCATGCAGCATGCTGCTTCCCATGCCCGGGACAAACTGCGAGCAGGTGCCTGGCTTGCGCTTCAATCTGCCGAGACTTGGAGCTGGCCAGCGCACACCTTCCTGCTGTGTGTGCTGCTGTCCGCAAAGAGCCTCCAAACAAAGCAGGGCACTAAGGCAACAGAAGTAAGCGCCCCAGGAGGGAATCTGCCTGCGAGGGAAGCTGTGCAGCACATCCCTTGTTCCCCTCGCCACTTCCCTGACTCTTAGGCAAAGCCCATCTCAGCTGGCTTGTAGGCGTGCCTCCATGCTCAGAAGCAGCCCCGAGGAAGGCAGGACAGTGCGAGAAGTAATCAGGGCATGCAGCATGCTGCTTCCCATGCCCGGGAGAAACCGCGAGCAGGTGCCTGGCTTGCGCTTCTATGTGCCGAGACTTGGAGCTGGCCAGCGCGCACCTTCCCGCAGTGTGTGCTGCTGTCCGCAAACAGCCTCCAAACAAAGCAGGGCACTAAGGCAAGAGAAGTAAGCGCCCCAGGAGGGAATCTGCCTGCGAGGGAAGCTGTGCAGCACATCCCTTGTTCCGCTCGCCACTTCCCTGACTCTTAGGCAAAGCCCATCTCAGCTGGCTTGTAGGCGTGCCTCCGTGCTCAGAAGCAGCCCCGTGGCAGGCAGGACAGTGCGAGATGTCTTCTGGGCATGTAGCATGCTGCTTCCCATGCCCGGGACAAATTGCGAGCAGGTGCCTGGCTTGCGCTTCAATCTGCCGAGACTAGGAGCTGGCCAGCGCGCACCTTCCCGCTGTGTGTGCTGCTGTCCGCAACCAGCCTCCAAACAAAGCAGGGCACTAAGGCAAGAGAAGTCAGCGCCCCAGGAGGGAATCTGCCTGCGAGGGAAGCTGTGCAGCACATCCCTTGTTCCGCTCGCCACTTCCCTGACTCTTAGGCAAAGCCCATCTCAGCTGGCTTGTAGGCGTACCTCCGTGCTCAGAAGCACCCCCGTGGCAGGCAGGACAGTGCGAGAAGTACTCTGGGCATGCAGCATGCTGCTTCCCATGCCTGGGACAAACTGCGAGCAGGTGCCTGGCTTGCGCTTCAATCTGCCGAGACTTGGAGCTGACCGCACGCACCTTCCCGCTGTGTGTGCTGCTGTCCGCAAACAGCCTCCAAACAAAGCAGGGCACTGAGGCAAGAGAACTAAGAGCCCCAGGAGGGAATCTGCCTGCGAGGGAAGCTGTGCAGCACATCCCATGTTCCGCTCGCCACTTCCCTGACTCTTAGGCAAAGCCCATCTCAGCTGGCTTGTAGGTGTGGCTCCATGCTCAGAAGCAGCCCCGAGGAAGGCAGGACAGTGCGAGAAATAATCGGGGCATGCAGCATGCTGCTTCCCATGCCCGGGACAAACTGCGAGCAGGTGCCTGGCCTGCGCTTCAATCTGCCGAGACTTGGAGCTGGCCAGCGCGCACCTTCCCGCTGTGTGTGCTGCTGTCCGCAAACAGCCTCCAAACAAAGCAGGGCACTGAGGCAAGAGAAGTAAGTGCCCCAGGAGGGAATCTGCCTGCGAGGGAAGCTGTGCAGCACATCCCTTGTTCCGCTCGACACTTCCCTGACTCTTAGGCAAAGCCCATCTCAGCTGGCTTGTAGGCGTGCCTCCGTGCTCAGAAGCACCCCCGTGGCAGGCAGGACAGTGCGAGATGTCTTCTGGGCACACAGCATGCTGCTTCCCATGCCTGGGACAAACTGCGAGCAGGTGCCTGGCTTGCGCTTCAATCTGCCGAGACTTGGAGCTGACCAGCGCGCACCTTCCCGCTGTGTGTGCTGCTGTCCGCAAACAGCCTCCAAACAAAGCAGGGCACTAAGGCAAGAGAAGTCAGCGCCCCAGGAGGGAATCTGCCTGCGAGGGAAGCTGTGCAGCACATCCCTTGTTCCCCTCGCCACTTCCCTCACTCTTAGGCAAAGCCCATCTCAGCTTGCTTGTAGGTGTGCCTCCATGCTCAGAAGCAGCCCCGAGGAAGGCAGGACAGTGCGAGAAATAATCGGGGCATGCAGCATGCTGCTTCCCATGCCCGGGACAAACTGCGAGCAGGTGCCTGGCTTGCGCTTCAATCTGCCGAGACTTGGAGCTGGCCAGCGCGCACCTTCCCGCTGTGTGTGCTGCTGTCCGCAAACAGCCTCCAAACAAAGCAGGGCACTAAGGCAAGAGAAGTCAGCGCCCCAGGAGGGAATCTGCCTGCGAGGGAACCTGTGCAGCACATCCCTTGTTCCGCTCGACACTTCCCTGACTCTTAGGCAAAGCCCATCTCAGCTGGCTTGTAGGCGTGCCTGCGTGGTCAGAAGCAGCCCCGTGGCAGGCAGGACAGTGCGAGATGTCTTCTGGGCACGCAGCATGCTGCTTCCCATGCCCGGGACAAACTGCGAGCAGGTGCCTGGCTTGCGCTTCTATGTGCCGAGACTTGGAGCTGGCCAGCGCGCACCTTCCCGCTGTGTGTGCTGCTGTCCGCAACCAGCCTCCTAACAAAGCAGGGCACTAAGGCAGGAGAAGTAAGCGCCCCCGGAGGGAATCTGCCTGCGAGGGAAGCTGTGCAGCACATCCCTTGTTCCGCTCGACACTTCCCTGACTCTTAGGCAAAGCCCATCTCAGCTGGCTTGTAAGTCTGCCTCCGTGCTCAGAAGCAGCCCCGTGGCAGGCAGGACAGTGCGAGAAGTAATCGGGCCATGCAGCATGCTGCTTCGCATGCCCGGGACAAACTGCGAGCAGGTGCCTCGCTTGCGCTTCTATGTGCCGAGACTTGGAGCTGGCCAGCGCGCACCTTCCCGCAGTGTGTGCTGCTGTCCGCAAAGACCCTCCAAACAAAGCAGGGTACGAAGGCAGGAGAAGTAAGCACCCCAGGAGGGAATCTGCCTGCGAGGGAAGCTGTGCAGCACATCCCTTGTTCCGCTCCCCACTGCCCTGACTCTTAGGCAAAGCCCATCTCAGCTGGCTTGTAGGCATGCCTCCGTGCTCAGAAGCAGCCCCCTGGCAGGCAGGACAGTGCGAGAAGTACTCTGGGCATGCAGCATGCTGCTTCCCATGCCCGGGACAAACCGCGAGCAGGTGCCTGGCTTGCGCTTCTATGTGCCGAGACTTGGAGCTGGCCAGCGCGCACCTTCCCGCTGTGTGTGCTGCTGTCCGCAACCAGCCTCCAAACAAAGCAGGGCACTAAGGCAAGAGAAGTAAGCGCCCCAGGAGGGAATCTGCCTGCGAGGGAAGCTGTGCAGCACATCCCTTGTTCCGCTCGACACTTCCCTGACTCTTAGGCAAAGCCCATCTCAGCTGGCTTGTAGGCGTGCCTCCATGCTCAGAAGCAGCCCCGAGGAAGGCAGGACAGTGCGAGAAGTAATCGGGGCATGCAGCATGCTGCTTCCCATGCCCGGGAGAAACCGCGAGCAGGTGCCTGGCTTGCGCTTCTATGTGCCGAGACTTGGAGCTGGCCAGCGCGCACCTTCCCGCAGTGTGTGCTGCTGTCCGCAAACAGCCTCCAAACAAAGCAGGGCACTGAGGCAAGAGAAGTAAGCACCCCAGGAGGGAATCTGCCTGCGAGGGAAGCTGTGCAGCACATCCCTTGTTCCCCTCGCCACTTCCCTGACTCTTAGGCAAAGCCCATCTCAGCTGGCTTGTAGGCGTGCCTCCGTGCTCAGAAGCACCCCCGTGGCAGGCAGGACAGTGCGAGAAGTACTCTGGGCATGCAGCATGCTGCTTCCCATGCCTGGGACAAACTGCGAGCAGGTGCCTGGCTTGCGCTTCAATCTGCCGAGACTTGGAGCTGACCGCACGCACCTTCCCGCTGTGTGTGCTGCTGTCCGCAAACAGCCTCCAAACAAAGCAGGGCACTGAGGCAAGAGAAGTAAGTGCCCCAGGAGGGAATCTGCCTGCGAGGGAAGCTGTGCAGCACATCCCTTGTTCCGCTCGACACTTCCCTGACTCTTAGGCAAAGCCCATCTCAGCTGGCTTGTAGGCGTGCCTACGTGCTCAGAAGCAGCCCCGTGGCAGGCAGGACAGTGCGAGATGTCTTCTGGGCACACAGCATGCTGCTTCCCATGCCTGGGACAAACTGCGAGCAGGTGCCTGGCCTGCGCTTCAATCTGCCGAGACTTGGAGCTGACCAGCGCGCACCTTCCCGCTGTGTGTGCTGCTGTCCGCAAACAGCCTCCAAACAAAGCAGGGCACTGAGGCAAGAGAAGTAAGCGCCCCCGGAGGGAATCTGCCTGCGAGGGAAGCTGTGCAGCACATCCCTTGTTCCGCTCGACACTTCCCTGACTCTTAGGCAAAGCCCATCTCAGCTGGCTTGTAGGTCTGCCTCCGTGCTCAGAAGCAGCCCCGTGGCAGGCAGGACAGTGCGAGAAGTAATCGGGCCATGCAGCATGCTGCTTCGCATGCCCGGGACAAACTGCGAGCAGGTGCCTCGCTTGCGCTTCTATGTGCCGAGACTTGGAGCTGGCCAGCGCGCACCTTCCCGCAGTGTGTGCTGCTGTCCGCAAAGACCCTCCAAACAAAGCAGGGTACGAAGGCAGGAGAAGTAAGCACCCCAGGAGGGAATCTGCCTGCGAGGGAACCTGTGCAGCACATCCCTTGTTCCGCTCGCCACTTCCCTGACTCTTAGGCAAAGCCCATCTCAGCTGGCTTGTAGGCATGCCTCCGCGCTCAGAAGCAGCCCCCTGGCAGGCAGGACAGTGCGAGAAGTACTCTGGGCATGCAGCATGCTGCTTCCCATGCCCGGGACAAACCGCGAGCAGGTGCCTGGCTTGCGCTTCTATGTGCCAGGACTTGGAGCTGGCCAGCGCGCACCTTCCCGCTGTGTGTGCTGCTGTCCGCAAAGAGCCTCCAAACAAAGCAGGGCACTAAGGCAAGAGAAGTAAGCGCCCCAGGAGGGAATCTGCCTGCGAGGGAAGCTGTGCAGCACATCCCTTGTTCCGCTCGCCACTTCCCTGACTCTTAGGCAAAGCCCATCTCAGCTGCCTCCGTGCTCAGAAGCAGCCCCGTGGCAGGCAGGACAGTGCGAGATGTCTTCTGGGCACGTAGCATGCTCCTTCCCATGCCCGGGACAAACCGCGAGCAGGTGCCTGGTTTGCGCTTCTATGTGCCGAGACTTGGAGCTGGCCAGCGCGCACCTTCCCGCTGTGTGTGCTGCTGTCCGCAAACAGCCTCCAAACAAAGCAGGGCACTAAGGCAGGAGAAGTAAGCGCCCCAGGAGGGAATCTGCCTGCGAGGGAACCTGTGCAGCACATCCCTTGTTCCGCTCGACACTTCCCTGACTCTTAGGCAAAGCCCATCTCAGCTGGCTTTTAGGCGTGCCTCCGTGCTCAGAAGCAGCCCCGTGGCAGGCAGGACAGTGCGAGATGTCTTCTGGGCAAGCAGCATGCTGCTTCCCATGCCCGGGACAAACTGCGAGCAGGTGCCTGGCTTGCGCTTCTATGTGCCGAGACTTGGAGCTGGCCAGCGCGCACCTTCCCGCTGTGTGTGCTGCTGTCCGCATCCACCCTCCTAACAAAGCAGGGCACTAAGGCAAGAGAAGTAAGCGCCCCAGGAGGGAATCTGCCTGCGAGGGAAGCTGTGCAGCACATCCCTTGTTCCGCTCGACACTTCCCTGACTCTTAGGCAAAGCCCATCTCAGCTGGCTTGTAGGTGTGCCTCCGTGCTCAGAAGCAGCCCCGTGGCAGGCAGGACAGTGCGAGATGTCTTCCGGGCACGTAGCATGCTGCTTCCCATGCCCGGGACAAACCGCGAGCAGGTGCCTGGCTTGCGCTTCTATGTGCCGAGACTTGGAGCTGGCCAGCGCGCACCTTCCCGCTGTGTGTGCTGCTGTCCGCAAAGAGCCTCCAAACAAAGCAGGGCACTAAGGCAAGAGAAGTAAGCACCCCAGGAGGGAATCTGCCTGTGAGGGAAGCTGTGCAGCACATCCCTTGTTCCGCTCGACACTTCCCTGACTCTTAGGCAAAGCCCATCTCAGCTGGCTTGTAGGTGTGCCTCCATGCTCAGAAGCAGCCCCGAGGAAGGCAGGACAGTGCGGGATGTCTTCTGGGCACGCAGCATGCTGCTTCCCATGCCCGGGACAAACTGCGAGCAGGTGCCTGTCTTGCGCTTCAATCTGCCGAGACTTGGAGCTGGCCAGCGCGCACCTTCCCGCTGTGTGTGCTGCTGTCCTCAAACAGCCTCCAAACAAAGCAGGGCACTGAGGAAAGAGAACTAAGAGCCCCAGGAGGGAATCTGCCTGCGAGGGAAGCTGTGCAGCACATTCCTTGTTCCGCTCGCCACTTCCCTGACTCTTAGGCAAAGCCCATCTCAGCTGGCTTGTAGGCCTGCCTCCGTGCTCAGAAGCAGCCCCGAGGAAGGCAGGACAGTGCGAGAAGTAATCGGGGCATGCAGCATGCTGCTTCCCATGCCCGGGACAAACTGCGAGCAGGTGCCTGGCTTGCGCTTCTATCTGCCGAGACTTGGAGCTGGCCAGCGCGCACCTTCCCGCTGTGTGTGCTGCTGTCCGCAACCAGCCTCCTAACAAAGCAGGGCACTAAGGCAGGAGAAGTAAGCGCCCCAGGAGGGAATCTGCCTGTGAGGGAAGCTGTGCAGCACATCCCTTGTTCCGCTCGCCACTTCCCTGACTCTTAGGCAAAGCCCATCTCAGCTGGCTTGTAGGCGTGCCTCCGTGCTCAGAAGCAGCCCCGTGGCAGGCAGGACAGTGCGAGATGTCTTCCGGGCACGTAGCATGCTGCTTCCCATGCCCGGGACAAACCGTGAGCAGGTGCCTGGCTTGCGCTTCTATGTGTTCAGACTTGGAGCTGACCAGCGCGTGCCTTCCCGCTGTGTGTGCTGCTGTCCGCAAACAGCCTCCAAACAAAGCAGGGCACTAAGGCAGGAGAAGTAAGCGCCCCCGGAGGGAATCTGCCTGCGAGGGAACCTGTGCAGCACATCCCTTGTTCCGCTCGACACTTCCCTGACTCTTAGGCAAAGCCCATCTCAGCTTGCTTGTAGGCCTGCCTCCATGCTAGTAGCAGCCCCGAGGAAGGCAGGACAGTGCGGGATGTCTTCTGGGCACGCAGCATGCTGCTTCCCATGCCCGGGAAAAACTGCGAGCAGGTGCCTGGCTTGCACTTCAATCTGCCGAGACTTGGAGCTGGCCAGCGCGCACCTTCCCGCTGTGTGTGCTGCTGTCCGGAAACAGCCTTCTAACAAAGCAGGGCACTGAGGCAAGAGAAGTAAGCGCCCCAGGAGGGAATCTGCCTGCGAGGGAAGCTGTGCAGCACATCCCTTGTTCCGCTCGCCACTTCCCTGACTCTTAGGCAAAGCCCATCTCAGCTGGCTTGTAGGCGTGCCTCCGTGCTCAGAAGCAGCCCCGTGGCAGGCAGGACAGTGCGAGAAGCACTCGGGGAACGCAGCATGCTGCTTCCCATGCCCGGGACAAACCGTGAGCAGGTGCCTGGCTTGCGCTTCTATGTGTTCAGACTTGGAGCTGACCAGCGCGTACCTTCCCGCTGTGTGTGCTGCTGTCCGCAAACAGCCTCCAAACAAAGCAGGGCACTAAGGCAGGAGAAGTAAGCGCCCCAGGAGGGAATCTGCCTGCGAGGGAACCTGTGCAGCACATCCCTTGTTCCGCTCGCCACTTCCCTGACTCTTAGGCAAAGCCCATCTCAGCTTGCTTGTAGGCCTGCCTCCGTGCTCAGAAGCAGCCCCGAGGAAGGCAGGACAGTGCGGGATGTCTTCTGGGCACGCAGCATGCTGCTTCCCATGCCCGGGACAAACTGCGAGCAGGTGCCTGGCTTGCGCTTCTATGTGCCGAGACTTGGAGCTGGCCAGCGCGCACCTTCCCGCTGTGTGTGCTGCTGTCCGCATCCAGCCTCCTAACAAAGCAGGGCACTAAGGCAAGAGAAGTAAGCGCCCCAGGAGGGAATCTGCCTGCGAGGGAAGCTGTGCAGCACATCCCTTGTTCCGCTCGACACTTCCCTGACTCTTAGGCAAAGCCCATCTCAGCTGGCTTGTAGGCGTGCCTCCGTGCTCAGAAGCAGCCCCGTGGCAGGCAGGACAGTGCGAGATGTCTTCCGGGCACGTAGCATGCTGCTTCCCATGCCCGGGACAAACCGCGAGCAGGTGCCTGGCTTGCGCTTCTATGTGCCGAGACTTGGAGCTGGCCAGCGCGCACCTTCCCGCTGTGTGTGCTGCTGTCCGCAAAGAGCCTCCAAACAAAGCAGGGCACTAAGGCAAGAGAAGTAAGCACCCCAGGAGGGAATCTGCCTGCGAGGGAACCTGTGCAGCACATCCCTTGTTCCGCTCGACACTTCCCTGACTCTTAGGCAAAGCCCATCTCAGCTGGCTTGTAGGCCTGCCTCCGTGCTCAGAAGCATCCCCGTGGCAGGCAGGACAGTGCGAGAAGTACTCTGGGCATGCAGTATGCTGCTTCCCATGCCTGGGACCAACCGCGAGCAGGTGCCTCGCTTGCGCTTCAATCTGCCGAGACTTGGAGCTGACCAGCGCGCACCTTCCCGCTGTGTGTGCTGCTGTCCGCAAACAGCCTCCAAACAAAGCAGGGCACTAAGGCAAGAGAAGTAAGAGCCCCAGGAGGGAATCTGCCTGCGAGGGAAGCTGTGCAGCACATCCCTTGTTCTGCTCGCCACTTCCCTGACTCTTAGGCAAAGCCCATCTCAGCTGGCTTGTAGGTGTGCCTCCATGCTCAGAAGCAGCCCCGAGGAAGGCAGGACAGTGCGGGATGTCTTCTGGGCACGCAGCATGCTGCTTCCCATGCCCGGGACAAACTGCGAGCAGGTGCCTGTCTTGCGCTTCAATCTGCCGAGACTTGGAGCTGACCAGCGCGCACCTTCCCGCTGTGTGTGCTGCTGTCCTCAAACAGCCTCCAAACAAAGCAGGGCACTGAGGAAAGAGAACTAAGAGCCCCAGGAGGGAATCTGCCTGCGAGGGAAGCTGTGCAGCACATCCCTTGTTCCGCTCGACACTTCCCTGACTCTTAGGCAAAGCCCATCTCAGCTGGCTTGTAGGCGTGCCTGCGTGCTCAGAAGCAGCCCCGTGGCAGGCAGGACAGTGCGAGATGTCTTCTGGGCACGCAGCATGAAGCTTCCCATGCCCGGGACAAACTGCGAGCAGGTGCCTGGCTTGCGCTTCTATGTGCCGAGACTTGGAGCTGGCCAGCGCGTACCTTCCCGCTGTGTGTGCTGCTGTCCGCAAAGAGCCTCCAAACAAAGCAGGGCACTAAGGCAAGAGAAGTAAGCGCCCCAGGAGGGAATCTGCCTGCGAGGGAACCTGTGCAGCACATTCCTTGTTCCGCTCGCCACTTACCTGACTCTTAGGCAAAGCCCATCTCAGCTGGCTTGTAGGCCTGCCTCCGTGCTCAGAAGCAGCCCCGAGGAAGGCAGGACAGTGCGAGAAGTAATCGGGGCATGCAGCATGCTGCTTCCCATGCCCGGGACAAACTGCGAGCAGGTGCCTGGCTTTCGCTTCTATCTGCCGAGACTTGGAGCTGGCCAGCGCGCACCTTCCCGCTGTGTGTGCTGCTGTCCGCAACCAGCCTCCTAACAAAGCAGGGCACTAAGGCAGGAGAAGTAAGCGCCCCAGGAGGGAATCTGCCTGTGAGGGAAGCTGTGCAGCACATCCCTTGTTCCGCTCGCCACTTCCCTGACTCTTAGGCAAAGCCCATCTCAGCTGGCTTGTAGGCGTGCCTCCGTGCTCAGAAGCAGCCCCGTGGCAGGCAGGACAGTGCGAGATGTCTTCCGGGCACGTAGCATGCTGCTTCCCATGCCCGGGACAAACTGCGAGCAGGTGCCTGGCTTGCGCTTCTATGTGTTCAGACTTGGAGCTGACCAGCGCGTACCTTCCCGCTGTGTGTGCTGCTGTCCGCAACCAGCCTCCTAACAAAGCAGGGCACTAAGGCAGGAGAAGTAAGCGCCCCCGGAGGGAATCTGCCTGCGAGGTAACCTGTGCAGCACATCCCTTGTTCCGCTCGACACTTCCCTGACTCTTAGGCAAAGCCCATCTCAGCTTGCTTGTAGGCCTGCCTCCGTGCTCAGAAGCAGCCCCGTGGCAGGCAGGACAGTGCGGGATGTCTTCTCTGCACGCAGCATGCTGCTTCCCATGCCCGGGACAAACTGCGAGCAGGTGCCTGGCTTGCGCTTCTATGTGCTGAGACTTGGAGCTGGCCAGCGCGCACCTTCCCGCTGTGTGTGCTGCTGTCCGCAAAGAGCCTCCAAACAAAGCAGGGCACTAAGGCAAGAGAAGTAAGAGCCCCAGGAGGGAATCTGCCTGCGAGGGAAGCTGTGCAGCACATCCCTTGTTCCGCTCGCCACTTCCCTGACTCTTAGGCAAAGCCCATCTCAGCTGGCTTGTAGGCGTGCCTCCGTGCTCAGAAGCAGCCCCGTGGCAGGCAGGACAGTGCGGGATGTCTTCTCTGCACGCAGCATGCTGCTTCCCATGCCCGGGACAAACTGCGAGCAGGTGCCTGGCTTGCGCTTCAATCTGCCGAGACTTGGAGCTGGCCAGCGCGCACCTTCCCGCTGTGTGTGCTGCTGTCCGCAAAGAGCCTCCAAACAAAGCAGGGCACTAAGGCAAGAGAAGTAAGAGCCCCAGGAGGGAATCTGCCTGCAAGGGAAGCTGTGCAGCACATCCCTTGTTCCGCTCGCCACTTCCCTCACTCTTAGGCAAAGCCCATCTCAGCTGGCTTGTAGGCGTGCCTCCGTGCTCAGAAGCACCTCCGTCGCAGGCAGGACAGTGCGAGAAGTACTCTGGGCATGCAGCATGCTGCTTCCCATGCCCGGGACAAACTGCGAGCAGGTGCCTGGCTTGCGCTTCTATGTGCCGAGACTTGGAGCTGGCCAGGGCGCACCTTCCCGCTGTGTGTGCTGCTGTCCGCAAACAGCCTCCAAACAAAGCAGGGCACTGAGGCAAGAGAAGTAAGCGCCCCAGGAGGGAATCTGCCTGCGAGGGAAGCTGTGCAGCACATCCCTTGTTCCGCTCGCCACTTCCCTGACTCTTAGGCAAAGCCCATCTCAGCTGGCTTGTAGGCGTGCCTCCGTGCTCAGAAGCAGCCCCGTGGCAGGCAGGACAGTGCGAGATGTCTTCCGGGCACGTAGCATGCTCCTTCCCATGCCCGGGACAAACCGCGAGCAGGTGCCTGGCTTGCGCTTCTATGTGCCGAGACTTGGAGCTGGCCAGCGCGCACCTTCCCGCTGTGTGTGCTGCTGTCCGCAAAGAGCCTCCAAACAAAGCAGGGCACTAAGGCAAGAGAAGTAAGCACCCCAGGAGGGAATCTGCCTGCGAGGGAACCTGTGCAGCACATCCCTTGTTCCGCTCGACACTTCCCTGACTCTTAGGCAAAGCCCATCTCAGCTGGCTTGTAGGCCTGCCTCCATGCTCAGAAGCATCCCCGTGGCAGGCAGGACAGTGCGATAAGTACTCTGGGCATGCAGTATGCTGCTTCCCATGCCTGGGACCAACCGCGAGCAGGTGCCTCGCTTGCGCTTCAATCTGCCGAGACTTGGAGCTGACCAGCGCGCACCTTCCCGCTGTGTGTGCTGCTGTCCGCAAACAGCCTCCAAACAAAGCAGGGCACTAAGGCAAGAGAAGTAAGAGCCCCAGGAGGGAATCTGCCTGCGAGGGAAGCTGTGCAGCACATCCCTTGTTCCGCTCGCCACTTCCCTGACTCTTAGGCAAAGCCCATCTCAGCTGGCTTGTAGGTGTGCCTCCATGCTCAGAAGCAGCCCCGAGGAAGGCAGGACAGTGCGGGATGTCTTCTGGGCACGCAGCATGCTGCTTCCCATGCCCGGGACAAACTGCGAGCAGGTGCCTGGCTTGCGCTTCAATCTGCCGAGACTTGGAGCTGACCAGCGCGCACCTTCCCGCTGTGTGTGCTGCTGTCCTCAAACAGCCTCCAAACAAAGCAGGGCACTGAGGCAAGAGAACTAAGAGCCCCAGGAGGGAATCTGCCTGCGAGGGAAGCTGTGCAGCACATCCCTTGTTCCGCTCGACACTTCCCTGACTCTTAGGCAAAGCCCATCTCAGCTGGCTTGTAGGCGTGCCTGCGTGCTCAGAAGCAGCCCCGTGGCAGGCAGGACAGTGCGAGATGTCTTCTGGGCACGCAGCATGAAGCTTCCCATGCCCGGGACAAACTGCGAGCCGGTGCCTGGTTTGCGCTTCTATGTGCCGAGACTTGGAGCTGGCCAGCGCGTACCTTCCCGCTGTGTGTGCTGCTGTCCGCAACCAGCCTCCAAACAAAGCAGGGCACTAAGGCAGGAGAAGTAAGCGCCCCAGGAGGGAATCTGCCTGTGAGGGAAGCTGTGCAGCACATCCCTTGTTCCGCTCGCCACTTCCCTGACTCTTAGGCAAAGCCCATCTCAGCTGGCTTGTAGGCGTGCCTCCGTGCTCAGAAGCAGCCCCGTGGCAGGCAGGACAGTGCGAGATGTCTTCCGGGCACGTAGCATGCTGCTTCCCATGCCCGGGACAAACCGTGAGCAGGTGCCTGGCTTGCGCTTCTATGTGTTCATACTTGGAGCTGACCAGCGCGTACCTTCCCGCTGTGTGTGCTGCTGTCCGCAACCAGCCTCCTAACAAAGCAGGGCACTAAGGCAGGAGAAGTAAGCGCCCCCGGAGGGAATCTGCCTGCGAGGGAACCTGTGCAGCACATCCCTTGTTCCGCTCGACACTTCCCTGACTCTTAGGCAAAGCCCATCTCAGCTTGCTTGTAGGCCTGCCTCCGTGCTCGTAGCAGCCCCGAGGAAGGCAGGACAGTGCGGGATGTCTTCTGGGCACGCAGCATGCTGCTTCCCATGCCCGGGACAAACTGCGAGCAGGTGCCTGGCTTGCACTTCAATCTGCCGAGACTTGGAGCTGGCCAGCGCGCACCTTCCCGCTGTGTGTGCTGCTGTCCGCAACCAGCCTCCAAACAAAGCAGGGCACTAAGGCAGGAGAAGTAAGCGCCCCAGGAGGGAATCTGCCTGCGAGGGAAGCTGTGCAGCACATCCCTTGTTCCGCTCGACACTTCCCTGACTCTTAGGCAAAGCCCATCTCAGCTGGCTTGTAGGCGTGCCTCCGTGCTCAGAAGCAGCCCCGTGGCAGGCAGGACAGTGCGGGATGTCTTCTCTGCACGCAGCATGCTGCTTCCCATGCCCGGGACAAACTGCGAGCAGGTGCCTGGCTTGCGCTTCAATCTGCCGAGACTTGGAGCTGGCCAGCGCGCACCTTCCCGCTGTGTGTGCTGCTGTCCGCAACCAGCCTCCAAACAAAGCAGGGCACTGAGGCAAGAGAAGTAAGCGCCCCAGGAGGGAATCTGCCTGCGAGGGAAGCTGTGCAGCACATCCCTTGTTCCGCTCGCCACTTCCCTGACTCTTAGGCAAAGCCCATCTCAGCTGGCTTGTAGACCTGCCTCCGTGCTCAGAAGCAGCCCCGAGGAAGGCAGGACAGTGCGAGAAGTAATCGGGGCACGCAGCATGCTGCTTCCCATGCCCGGGACAAACTGCGAGCAGGTGCCTGGCTTGCGCTTCTATGTGCCGAGACTTGGAGCTGGCCAGCGCGCACCTTCCCGCTGTGTGTGCTGCTGTCCGCAACCAGCCTCCTAACAAAGCAGGGCACTAAGGCAGGAGAAGTAAGCGCCCCAGGAGGGAATCTGCCTGCGAGGGAACCTGTGCAGCACATCCCTTGTTCCGCTCGACACTTCCCTGACTCTTAGGCAAAGCCCATCTCAGCTTGCTTGTAGGCCTGCCTCCGTGCTCAGAAGCAGCCCCGAGGAAGGCAGGACAGTGCGGGATGTCTTCTGGGCACGTAGCATGCTGCTTCCCATGCCCGGGACAAACTGCGAGCAGGTGCCTGGCTTGCACTTCAATCTGCCGAGACTTGGAGCTGGCCAGCGCGCACCTTCCCGCTGTGTGTGCTGCTGTCCGCAACCAGCCTCCAAACAAAGCAGGGCACTAAGGCAAGGGAAGTAAGCGCCCCAGGAGGGAATCTGCCTGTGAGAGAAGCTGTGCAGCACATCCCTTGTTCCGCTCGCCACTTCCCTGACTCTTAGGCAAAGCCCATCTCAGCTGGCTTGTAGGCATGCCTGCGTGCTCAGAAGCAGCCCCGTGGCAGGCAGGACAGTGCGAGATGTCTTCTGGGCACGTAGCATGCTCCTTCCCATGCCCGGGACAAACCGTGAGCAGGTGCCTGGCTTGCGCTTCTATGTGTTCAGACTTGGAGCTGACCAGCGCGCACCTTCCCGCTGTGTG
This sequence comes from Rhea pennata, assembly GCF_028389875.1. Classification (NCBI taxonomy): domain Eukaryota; kingdom Metazoa; phylum Chordata; class Aves; order Rheiformes; family Rheidae; genus Rhea; species Rhea pennata. The sequence goes on along the minus strand of NW_026907600.1, from coordinate 196,046 downwards.
TGCTGCTGTCCGCAACCAGCCTCCTAACAAAGCAGGGCACTGAGGCAGGAGAAGTAAGCGCCCCAGGAGGGAATCTGCCTGCGAGGGAACCTGTGCAGCACATCCCTTGTTCCGCTCGACACTTACCTCACTCTTAGGCAAAGCCCATCTCAGCTTGCTTGTAGGCCTGCCTCCGTGCTCAGAAGCACCCCCGTGGCAGGCAGGACAGTGCGAGAAGTACTCTGGGCATGCAGCATGCTGCTTCCCATGCCTGGGACAAACCGCGAGCAGGTGCCTCGCTTGCGCTTCTATGTGCCGAGACTTGGAGCTGGCCAGCGCGCACCTTCCCGCAGTGTGTGCTGCTGTCCGCAACCAGCCTCCTAACAAAGCAGGGCACTAAGGCAGGAGAAGTAAGCGCCCCAGGAGGGAATCTGCCTGTGAGGGAAGCTGTGCAGCACATCCCTTGTTCCGCTCGCCACTTCCCTGACTCTTAGGCAAAGCCCATCTCAGCTGGCTTGTAGGCGTGCCTCCGTGCTCAGAAGCAGCCCCGTGGCAGGCAGGACAGTGCGAGATGTCTTCCGGGCACGTAGCATGCTGCTTCCCATGCCCGGGACAAACCGTGAGCAGGTGCCTGGCTTGCGCTTCTATGTGTTCAGACTTGGAGCTGACCAGCGCGCACCTTCCCGCTGTGTGTGCTGCTGTCCGCAACCAGCCTCCTAACAAAGCAGGGCACTAAGGCAGGAGAAGTAAGCGCCCCAGGAGGGAATCTGCCTGTGAGGGAACCTGTGCAGCACATCCCTTGTTCCGCTCGCCACTTCCCTGACTCTTAGGCAAAGCCCATCTCAGCTGGCTTGTAGGCCTGCCTCCGTGCTCAGAAGCAGCCCCGTGGCAGGCAGGACAGTGCGGGATGTCTTCTCTGCACGCAGCATGCTGCTTCCCATGCCCGGGACAAACTGCGAGCCGGTGCCTGGTTTGCGCTTCTATGTGCCGAGACTTGGAGCTGGCCAGCGCGTACCTTCCCGCTGTGTGTGCTGCTGTCCGCAACCAGCCTCCAAACAAAGCAGGGCACTAAGGCAGGAGAAGTAAGCGCCCCAGGAGGGAATCTGCCTGTGAGGGAAGCTGTGCAGCACATCCCTTGTTCCGCTCGCCACTTCCCTGACTCTTAGGCAAAGCCCATCTCAGCTGGCTTGTAGGCGTGCCTCCGTGCTCAGAAGCAGCCCCGTGGAAGGCAGGACAGTGCGAGATGTCTTCCGGGCACGTAGCATGCTGCTTCCCATGCCCGGGACAAACCGTGAGCAGGTGCCTGGCTTGCGCTTCTATGTGTTCATACTTGGAGCTGACCAGCGCGTACCTTCCCGCTGTGTGTGCTGCTGTCCGCAACCAGCCTCCTAACAAAGCAGGGCACTAAGGCAGGAGAAGTAAGCGCCCCCGGAGGGAATCTGCCTGCGAGGGAACCTGTGCAGCACATCCCTTGTTCCGCTCGACACTTCCCTGACTCTTAGGCAAAGCCCATCTCAGCTTGCTTGTAGGCCTGCCTCCGTGCTCGTAGCAGCCCCGAGGAAGGCAGGACAGTGCGGGATGTCTTCTGGGCACGCAGCATGCTGCTTCCCATGCCCGGGACAAACTGCGAGCAGGTGCCTGGCTTGCACTTCAATCTGCCGAGACTTGGAGCTGGCCAGCGCGCACCTTCCCGCTGTGTGTGCTGCTGTCCGCAACCAGCCTCCAAACAAAGCAGGGCACTAAGGCAGGAGAAGTAAGCGCCCCAGGAGGGAATCTGCCTGCGAGGGAAGCTGTGCAGCACATCCCTTGTTCCGCTCGACACTTCCCTGACTCTTAGGCAAAGCCCATCTCAGCTGGCTTGTAGGCCTGCCTCCGTGCTCAGAAGCAGCCCCGTGGCAGGCAGGACAGTGCGGGATGTCTTCTCTGCACGCAGCATGCTGCTTCCCATGCCCGGGACAAACTGCGAGCAGGTGCCTGGCTTGCGCTTCAATCTGCCGAGACTTGGAGCTGGCCAGCGCGCACCTTCCCGCTGTGTGTGCTGCTGTCCGCAACCAGCCTCCAAACAAAGCAGGGCACTGAGGCAAGAGAAGTAAGCGCCCCAGGAGGGAATCTGCCTGCGAGGGAAGCTGTGCAGCACATCCCTTGTTCCGCTCGCCACTTCCCTGACTCTTAGGCAAAGCCCATCTCAGCTGGCTTGTAGACCTGCCTCCGTGCTCAGAAGCAGCCCCGAGGAAGGCAGGACAGTGCGAGAAGTAATCGGGGCACGCAGCATGCTGCTTCCCATGCCCGGGACAAACTGCGAGCAGGTGCCTGGCTTGCGCTTCTATGTGCCGAGACTTGGAGCTGGCCAGCGCGCACCTTCCCGCTGTGTGTGCTGCTGTCCGCAACCAGCCTCCTAACAAAGCAGGGCACTAAGGCAGGAGAAGTAAGCGCCCCAGGAGGGAATCTGCCTGCGAGGGAACCTGTGCAGCACATCCCTTGTTCCGCTCGACACTTCCCTGACTCTTAGGCAAAGCCCATCTCAGCTTGCTTGTAGGCCTGCCTCCGTGCTCAGAAGCAGCCCCGAGGAAGGCAGGACAGTGCGGGATGTCTTCTGGGCACGTAGCATGCTGCTTCCCATGCCCGGGACAAACTGCGAGCAGGTGCCTGGCTTGCACTTCAATCTGCCGAGACTTGGAGCTGGCCAGCGCGCACCTTCCCGCTGTGTGTGCTGCTGTCCGCAACCAGCCTCCAAACAAAGCAGGGCACTAAGGCAAGGGAAGTAAGCGCCCCAGGAGGGAATCTGCCTGTGAGAGAAGCTGTGCAGCACATCCCTTGTTCCGCTCGCCACTTCCCTGACTCTTAGGCAAAGCCCATCTCAGCTGGCTTGTAGGCATGCCTGCGTGCTCAGAAGCAGCCCCGTGGCAGGCAGGACAGTGCGAGATGTCTTCTGGGCACGTAGCATGCTCCTTCCCATGCCCGGGACAAACCGTGAGCAGGTGCCTGGCTTGCGCTTCTATGTGTTCAGACTTGGAGCTGACCAGCGCGCACCTTCCCGCTGTGTGTGCTGCTGTCCGCAACCAGCCTCCTAACAAAGCAGGGCACTGAGGCAGGAGAAGTAAGCGCCCCAGGAGGGAATCTGCCTGCGAGGGAACCTGTGCAGCACATCCCTTGTTCCGCTCGACACTTACCTCACTCTTAGGCAAAGCCCATCTCAGCTTGCTTGTAGGCCTGCCTCCGTGCTCAGAAGCACCCCCGTGGCAGGCAGGACAGTGCGAGAAGTACTCTGGGCATGCAGCATGCTGCTTCCCATGCCTGGGACAAACCGCGAGCAGGTGCCTCGCTTGCGCTTCTATGTGCCGAGACTTGGAGCTGGCCAGCGCGCACCTTCCCGCAGTGTGTGCTGCTGTCCGCAACCAGCCTCCTAACAAAGCAGGGCACTAAGGCAGGAGAAGTAAGCGCCCCAGGAGGGAATCTGCCTGTGAGGGAAGCTGTGCAGCACATCCCTTGTTCCGCTCGCCACTTCCCTGACTCTTAGGCAAAGCCCATCTCAGCTGGCTTGTAGGCGTGCCTCCGTGCTCAGAAGCAGCCCCGTGGCAGGCAGGACAGTGCGAGATGTCTTCCGGGCACGTAGCATGCTGCTTCCCATGCCCGGGACAAACCGTGAGCAGGTGCCTGGCTTGCGCTTCTATGTGTTCAGACTTGGAGCTGACCAGCGCGCACCTTCCCGCTGTGTGTGCTGCTGTCCGCAACCAGCCTCCTAACAAAGCAGGGCACTAAGGCAGGAGAAGTAAGCGCCCCAGGAGGGAATCTGCCTGTGAGGGAACCTGTGCAGCACATCCCTTGTTCCGCTCGCCACTTCCCTGACTCTTAGGCAAAGCCCATCTCAGCTGGCTTGTAGGCCTGCCTCCGTGCTCAGAAGCAGCCCCGTGGCAGGCAGGACAGTGCGGGATGTCTTCTCTGCACGCAGCATGCTGCTTCCCATGCCCGGGACAAACTGCGAGCAGGTGCCTGGCTTGCGCTTCAATCTGCCGAGACTTGGAGCTGGCCAGCGCGCACCTTCCCGCTGTGTGTGCTGCTGTCCGCAAAGAGCCTCCAAACAAAGCAGGGCACTAAGGCAAGAGAAGTAAGAGCCCCAGGAGGGAATCTGCCTGCGAGGGAAGCTGTGCAGCACATCCCTTGTTCCGCTCGCCACTTCCCTCACTCTTAGGCAAAGCCCATCTCAGCTGGCTTGTAGGCGTGCCTCCGTGCTCAGAAGCAGCCCAGAGGAAGGCAGGACAGTGCGAGATGTCTTCTGGGCACGTAGCATGCTCCTTCCCATGCCCAGGACAAACCGTGAGCAGGTGCCTGGCTTGCGCTTCTATGTGCTGAGACTTGGAGCTGGCCAGCGCGCACCTTCCTGCAGTGTGTGCTGCTGTCTGCAACCAGCCTCCAAACAAAGCAGGGCAGTGAGGCAAGAGAAGTAAGCGCCCCAGGAGGGAATCTGCCTGCGAGGGAAGCTGTGCAGCACATCCCTTGTTCCGCTCGCCACTTCCCTGACTCTTAGGCAAAGCCCATCTCAGCTGGCTTGTAGGCGTGCCTCCGTGCTCAGAAGCAGCCCCGAGGAAGGCAGGACAGTGCGAGAAGTAATCGGGGCACTCAGCATGCTGCTTCCCATGCCCGGGACAAACTGCGAGCAGGTGCCTGGCTTGCGCTTCTATCTGCTGAGACTTGGAGCTGGCCAGCGCGCACCTTCCCGCTGTGTGTGCTGCTGTCCGCAACCAGCCTCCAAACAAAGCAGGGCACTAAGGCAGGAGAAGTAAGCGCCCCAGGAGGGAATCTGCCTGCGAGGGAACCTGTGCAGCACATCCCTTGTTCCGCTCGACACTTCCCTGACTCTTAGGCAAAGCCCATCTCAGCTTGCTTGTAGGCCTGCCTCCGTGCTCAGAAGCAGCCCCGAGGAAGGCAGGACAGTGCGGGATGTCTTCTGGGCACGTAGCATGCTGCTTCCCATGCCCGGGACAAACTGCGAGCAGGTGCCTGGCTTGCACTTCAATCTGCCGAGACTTGGAGCTGGCCAGCGCGCACCTTCCCGCTGTGTGTGCTGCTGTCCGCAACCAGCCTCCAAACAAAGCAGGGCACTAAGGCAAGAGAAGTAAGCGCCCCAGGAGGGAATCTGCCTGCGAGGGAACCTGTGCAGCACATTCCTTGTTCCGCTCGCCACTTCCCTGACTCTTAGGCAAAGCCCATCTCAGCTGGCTTGTAGGCCTGCCTCCGTGCTCAGAAGCAGCCCCGAGGAAGGCAGGACAGTGCGAGAAGTAATCGGGGCATGCAGCATGCTGCTTCCCATGCCCGGGACAAACTGCGAGCAGGTGCCTGGCTTGCGCTTCTATCTGCCGAGACTTGGAGCTGGCCAGCGCGCACCTTCCCGCTGTGTGTGCTGCTGTCCGCAACCAGCCTCCTAACAAAGCAGGGCACTAAGGCAGGAGAAGTAAGCGCCCCAGGAGGGAATCTGCCTGTGAGGGAAGCTGTGCAGCACATCCCTTGTTCCGCTCGCCACTTCCCTGACTCTTAGGCAAAGCCCATCTCAGCTGGCTTGTAGGCGTGCCTCCGTGCTCAGAAGCAGCCCCGTGGCAGGCAGGACAGTGCGAGATGTCTTCCGGGCACGTAGCATGCTCCTTCCCATGCCCGGGACAAACCGTGAGCAGGTGCCTGGCTTGCGCTTCTATGTGTTCAGACTTGGAGCTGACCAGCGCGTACCTTCCCGCTGTGTGTGCTGCTGTCCGCAACCAGCCTCCTAACAAAGCAGGGCACTAAGGCAGGAGAAGTAAGCGCCCCCGGAGGGAATCTGCCTGCGAGGGAACCTGTGCAGCACATCCCTTGTTCCGCTCGACACTTCCCTGACTCTTAGGCAAAGCCCATCTCAGCTGGCTTGTAGGTGTGCCTCCGTGCTCAGAAGCAGCCCCGAGGAAGGCAGGACAGTGCGAGAAATAATCGGGGCATGCAGCATGCTGCTTCCCATGCCCGGGACAAACTGCGAGCAGGTGCCTGGCCTGCGCTTCAATCTGCCGAGACTTGGAGCTGGCCAGCGCGCACCTTCCCGCAGTGTGTGCTGCTGTCCGCAAACAGCCTCCTAACAAAGCAGGGCACTAAGGCAAGAGAAGTAAGCGCCCCAGGAGGGAATCTGCCTGTGAGGGTAGCTGTGCAGCACATCCCTTGTTCCGCTCGCCACTTCCCTGACTCTTAGGCAAAGCCCATCTCAGCTGGCTTGTAGGCGTGCCTGCGTGCTCAGAAGCAGCCCCGTGGCAGGCAGGACAGTGCGAGATGTCTTCTGGGCACGCAGCATGAAGCTTCCCATGCCCGGGACAAACTGCGAGCCGGTGCCTGGCTTGCGCTTCTATGTGCCGAGACTTGGAGCTGGCCAGCGCGTACCTTCCCGCTGTGTGTGCTGCTGTCCGCAAAGAGCCTCCAAACAAAGCAGGGCACTAAGGCAGGAGAAGTAAGCGCCCCAGGAGGGAATCTGCCTGCGAGGGAACCTGTGCAGCACATTCCTTGTTCCGCTCGCCACTTCCCTGACTCTTAGGCAAAGCCCATCTCAGCTGGCTTGTAGGCCTGCCTCCGTGCTCAGAAGCAGCCCCGAGGAAGGCAGGACAGTGCGAGAAGTAATCGGGGCATGCAGCATGCTGCTTCCCATGCCCGGGACAAACTGCGAACAGGTGCCTGGCTTGCGCTTCTATCTGCCGAGACTTGGAGCTGGCCAGCGCGCACCTTCCCGCTGTGTGTGCTGCTGTCCGCAACCAGCCTCCTAACAAAGCAGGGCACTAAGGCAGGAGAAGTAAGCGCCCCAGGAGGGAATCTGCCTGTGAGGGAAGCTGTGCAGCACATCCCTTGTTCCGCTCGCCACTTCCCTGACTCTTAGGCAAAGCCCATCTCAGCTGGCTTGTAGGCGTGCCTCCGTGCTCAGAAGCAGCCCCGTGGCAGGCAGGACAGTGCGAGATGTCTTCCGGGCACGTAGCATGCTGCTTCCCATGCCCGGGACAAACTGCAAGCAGGTGCCTGGCTTGCGCTTCTGTGTTCAGACTTGGAGCTGACCAGCGCGCACCTTCCCGCTGTGTGTGCTGCTGTCCGCAACCAGCCTCCTAACAAAGCAGGGCACTAAGGCAGGAGAAGTAAGCGCCCCAGGAGGGAATCTGCCTGTGAGGGAAGCTGTGCAGCACATCCCTTGTTCCGCTCGACACTTACCTCACTCTTAGGCAAAGCCCATCTCAGCTTGCTTGTAGGCCTGCCTCCGTGCTCAGAAGCACCCCCGTGGCAGGCAGGACAGTGCGAGAAGTACTCTGGGCATGCAGCATGCTGCTTCCCATGCCCGGGACAAACTGCGAGCAGGTGCCTGGCTTGCGCTTCTATGTGCCGAGACTTGGAGCTGGCCAGCGCGCACCTTCCCGCTGTGTGTGCTGCTGTCCGCAACCAGCCTCCTAACAAAGCAGGGCACTGAGGCAAGAGAAGTAAGCGCCCCAGGAGGGAATCTGCCTGCGAGGGAAGCTGTGCAGCACATCCCTTGTTCCGCTCGACACTTCCCTGACTCTTAGGCAAAGCCCATCTCAGCTGGCTTGTGGGCGTGCCTCCGTGCTCAGAAGCACCCCCGTGGCAGGCAGGACAGTGCGAGAAGTACTCTGGGCATGCAGCATGCTGCTTCCCATGCCCGGGACAAACCGCGAGCAGGTGCCTCGCTTGCGCTTCTATGTGCCGAGACTTGGAGCTGGCCAGCGCGCACCTTCCCGCTGTGTGTGCTGCTGTCCGCAAACAGCCTCCAAACAAAGCAGGGCACTAAGGCAAGAGAAGTAAGCGCCCCAGGAGGGAATCTGCCTGCGAGGGAAGCTGTGCAGCACATCCCTTCTTCCGCTCGCCACTTCCCTGACTCTTAGGCAAAGCCCATCTCAGCTGGCTTGTAGGCGTGCCTCCGTGCTCAGAAGCAGCCCCGAGGAAGGCAGGACAGTGCGGGATGTCTTCTGGGCACGCAGCATGCTGCTTCCCATGCCCGGGACAAACTGCGAGCAGGTGCCTGTCTTGCGCTTCTATCTGCCGAGACTTGGAGCTGGCCAGCGCGCACCTTCCCACTGTGTGTGCTGCTGTCCTCAAACAGCCTTCAAACAAAGCAGGGCACTGAGGAAAGAGAACTAAGAGCCCCAGGAGGGAATCTGCCTGCGAGGGAAGCTGTGCAGCACATCCCTTGTTCCGCTCGACACTTCCCTGACTCTTAGGCAAAGCCCATCTCAGCTGGCTTGTAGGCGTGCCTGCGTGCTCAGAAGCAGCCCCGAGGAAGGCAGGACAGTGCGAGAAATAATCGGGGCATGCAGCATGCTGCTTCCCATGCCCGGGACAAACTGCGAGCAGGTGCCTGGCTTGCACTTCAATCTGCCGAGACTTGGAGCTGGCGAGCGCGCACCTTCCCGCTGTGTGTGCTGCTGTCCGCAAAGAGCCTCCAAACAAAGCAGGGCACTAAGGCAAGAGAAGTAAGCGCCCCAGGAGGGAATCTGCCTGCGAGGGAAGCTGTGCAGCACATCCCTTGTTCCGCTCGCCACTTCCCTGACTCTTAGGCAAAGCCCATCTCAGCTGGCTTGTAGGCCTGCCTCCGTGCTCATAAGCAGCCCAGAGGAAGGCAGGACAGTGCGAGATGTCTTCTGGGCATGTAGCATGCTCCTTCCCATGCCCAGGACAAACCGTGAGCAGGTTCCTGGCTTGCGCTTCTATGTGCTGAGACTTGGAGCTGGCCAGCGCGCACCTTCCTGCAGTGTGTGCTGCTGTCTGCAACCAGCCTCCAAACAAAGCAGGGCAGTGAGGCAAGAGAAGTAAGAGCCCCAGGAGGGAATCTGCCTGCGAGGGAAGCTGTGCAGCACATCCCTTGTTCCGCTCGCCACTTCCCTGACTCTTAGGCAAAGCCCATCTCAGCTGGCTTGTAGGCCTGCCTCCGTGCTCAGAAGCAGCCCCGAGGAAGGCAGGACAGTGCGAGAAGTAATCGGGGCACGCAGCATGCTGCTTCCCATGCCCGGGACAAACTGCGAGCAGGTGCCTGGCTTTCGCTTCTATGTGCCGAGACTTGGAGCTGGCCAGCGCGCACCTTCCCGCTGTGTGTGCTGCTGTCCGCAACCAGCCTCCTAACAAAGCAGGGCACTAAGGCAGGAGAAGTAAGCGCCCCAGGAGGGAATCTGCCTGCGAGGGAACCTGTGCAGCACATCCCTTGTTCCGCTCGCCACTTCCCTGACTCTTAGGCAAAGCCCATCTCAGCTGGCTTGTAGGCGTGCCTCCGTGCTCAGAAGCAGCCCCGTGGCAGGCAGGACAGTGCGAGATGTCTTCCGGGCACGTAGCATGCTCCTTCCCATGCCCGGGACAAACCGCGAGCAGGTGCCTGGCTTGCGCTTCTATGTGTTCAGACTTGGAGCTGACCAGCGCGTACCTTCCCGCTGTGTGTGCTGCTGTCCGCAACCAGCCTCCTAACAAAGCAGGGCACTAAGGCAGGAGAAGTAAGCGCCCCAGGAGGGAATCTGCCTGCGAGGGAACCTGTGCAGCACATCCCTTGTTCCGCTCGACACTTCCCTGACTCTTAGGCAAAGCCCATCTCAGCTTGCTTGTAGGCATGCCTCCGTGCTCAGAAGCAGCCCCGAGGAAGGCAGGACAGTGCGGGATGTCTTCTGGGCACGCAGCATGCTGCTTCCCATGCCCGGGACAAACTGCGAGCAGGTGCCTGGCTTGCGCTTCAATCTGCCGAGACTTGGAGCTGGCCAGCGCGCACCTTCCCGCTGTGTGTGCTGCTGTCCGCAACCAGCCTCCAAACAAAGCAGGGCACTAAGGCAAGAGAAGTAAGCGCCCCAGGAGGGAATCTGCCTGTGAGAGAAGCTGTACAGCACATCCCTTGTTCCGCTCGCCACTTCCCTGACTCTTAGGCAAAGCCCATCTCAGCTTGCTTGTAGGCATGCCTCCGTGCTCAGAAGCAGCCCCGTGGCAGGCAGGACAGTGCGAGATGTCTTCTGGGCACGTAGCATGCTCCTTCCCATGCCCGGGACAAACCGTGAGCAGGTGCCTGGCTTGCGCTTCTATGTGTTCAGACTTGGAGCTGGTCAGCGCGCACCTTCCCGCTGTGTGTGCTGCTGTCCGCAACCAGCCTCCTAACAAAGCAGGGCACTAAGGCAAGAGAAGTCAGCGCCCCAGGAGGGAATCTGCCTGCGAGGGAAGCTGTGCAGCACATCCCTTGTTCCGCTCGCCACTTCCCTGACTCTTAGGCAAAGCCCATCTCAGCTGGCTTGTAGGCCTGCCTCCGTGCTCAGAAGCAGCCCCGAGGAAGGCAGGACAGTGCGGGATGTCTTCTGGGCACGCAGCATGCTGCTTCCCATGCCCGGGACAAACTGCGAACAGGTGCCTGGCTTGCGCTTCTATGTGCCGAGACTTGGAGCTGGCCAGCGCGCACCTTCCCGCTGTGTGTGCTGCTCTCCGCAACCAGCCTCCTAACAAAGCAGGGCACTAAGGCAGGAGAAGTAAGCGCCCCAGGAGGGAATCTGCCTGCGAGGGAACCTGTGCAGCACATCCCTTGTTCCGCTCGCCACTTCCCTGACTCTTAGGCAAAGCCCATCTCAGCTTACTTGTAGGCATGCCTCCGTGCTCAGAAGCACCCCCGTGGCAGGCAGGACAGTGCGAGAAGTACTCTGGGCATGCAGCATGCTGCTTCCCATGCCCGGGACAAACTGCGAGCAGGTTCCTGGCTTGCGCTTCTATGTGCTGAGACTTGGAGCTGGCCAGCGCGCACCTTCCCGCTGTGTGTGCTGCTGTCCGCAACCAGCCTCCTAACAAAGCAGGGCACTAAGGCAGGAGAAGTAAGCGCCCCAGGAGGGAATCTGCCTGCGAGGGAACCTGTGCAGCACATCCCTTGTTCCGCTCGCCACTTCCCTGACTCTTAGGCAAAGCCCATCTCAGCTTGCTTGTAGGCATGCCTCCGTGCTCAGAAGCACCCCCGTGGCAGGCAGGACAGTGCGAGAAGTACTCTGGGCATGCAGCATGCTGCTTCCCATGCCCGGGACAAACTGCGAGCAGGTGCCTGGCTTGCGCTTCAATCTGCCGAGACTTGGAGCTGGCCAGCGCGCACCTTCCCGCTGTGTGTGCTGCTGTCCGCAAAGAGCCTCCAAACAAAGCAGGGCACTGAGGCAAGAGAAGTAAGCGCCCCAGGAGGGAATCTGCCTGTGAGGGAAGCTGTGCAGCACATCCCTTGTTCCGCTCGCCACTTCCCTGACTCTTAGGCAAAGCCCATCTCAGCTGGCTTGTAGGTGTGCCTCCATGCTCAGAAGCAGCCCCGAGGAAGGCAGGACAGTGCGAGAAGTAATCGGGGCATGCAGCATGCTGCTTCCCATGCCCGGGACAAACTGCGAGCAGGTGCCTGGCCTGCGCTTCAATCTGCCGAGACTTGGAGCTGGCCAGCGCGCACCTTCCCGCAGTGTGTGCTACTGTCCGCAAACAGCCTCCAAACAAAGCAGGGCACTGAGGCAAGAGAAGTAAGCACCCCAGGAGGGAATCTGCCTGCGAGGGAAGCTGTGCAGCACATCCCTTGTTCCGCTCGCCACTTCCCTGACTCTTAGGCAAAGCCCATCTCAGCTGGCTTGTAGGCGTGCCTCCGTGCTCAGAAGCAGCCCCGTGGCAGGCAGGACAGTGCGGGATGTCTTCTGGGCACGCAGCATGCTGCTTCCCATGCCCGGGACAAACTGCGAGCAGGTGCCTGGCTTGCACTTCAATCTGCCGAGACTTGGAGCTGGCCAGCGCGCACCTTCCCGCTGTGTGTGCTGCTGTCCGCAACCAGCCTCCAAACAAAGCAGGGCACTAAGGCAAGAGAAGTAAGCGCCCCAGGAGGGAATCTGCCTGTGAGAGAAGCTGTGCAGCACATCCCTTGTTCCGCTCGCCACTTCCCTGACTCTTAGGCAAAGCCCATCTCAGCTGGCTTGTAGGCCTGCCTCCGTGCTCAGAAGCAGCCCCGAGGAAGGCAGGACAGTGCGGGATGTCTTCTGGGCACTCAGCATGCTGCTTCCCATGCCCGGGACAAACTGCGAGCAGGTGCCTGGCTTGCGCTTCTATGTGCCGAGACTTGGAGCTGGCCAGCGCGCACCTTCCCGCTGTGTGTGCTGCTGTCCGCAACCAGCCTCCTAACAAAGCAGGGCACTAAGGCAGGAGAAGTAAGCGCCCCAGGAGGGAATCTGCCTGCGAGGGAACCTGTGCAGCACATCCCTTGTTCCGCTCGACACTTACCTCACTCTTAGGCAAAGCCCATCTCAGCTTGCTTGTAGGCATGCCTCCGTGCTCAGAAGCACCCCCGTGGCAGGCAGGACAGTGCGAGAAGTACTCTGGGCATGCAGCATGCTGCTTCCCATGCCCGGGACAAACTGCGAGCAGGTTCCTGGCTTGCGCTTCTATGTGCTGAGACTTGGAGCTGGCCAGCGCGCACCTTCCCGCTGTGTGTGCTGCTGTCCGCAACCAGCCTCCTAACAAAGCAGGGCACTAAGGCAGGAGAAGTAAGCGCCCCAGGAGGGAATCTGCCTGCGAGGGAACCTGTGCAGCACATCCCTTGTTCCGCTCGCCACTTCCCTGACTCTTAGGCAAAGCCCATCTCAGCTGGCTTGTAGGCATGCCTCCGTGCTCAGAAGCACCCCCGTGGCAGGCAGGACAGTGCGAGAAGTACTCTGGGCATGCAGCATGCTGCTTCCCATGCCCGGGACAAACTGCGAGCAGGTGCCTGGCTTGCGCTTCTATGTGCCGAGACTTGGAGCTGGCCAGCGCGCACCTTCCCGCTGTGTGTGCTGCTGTCCGCAAAGAGCCTCCTAACAAAGCAGGGCACTGAGGCAAGAGAAGTAAGCGCCCCAGGAGGGAATCTGCCTGTGAGGGAAGCTGTGCAGCACATCCCTTGTTCCGCTCGCCACTTCCCTGACTCTTAGGCAAAGCCCATCTCAGCTGGCTTGTAGGTGTGCCTCCATGCTCAGAAGCAGCCCCGAGGAAGGCAGGACAGTGCGAGAAGTAATCGGGGCATGCAGCATGCTGCTTCCCATGCCCGGGACAAACTGCGAGCAGGTGCCTGGCCTGCGCTTCAATCTGCCGAGACTTGGAGCTGGCCAGCGCGCACCTTCCCGCAGTGTGTGCTACTGTCCGCAAACAGCCTCCAAACAAAGCAGGGCACTGAGGCAAGAGAAGTAAGCGCCCCAGGAGGGAATCTGCCTGCGAGGGAAGCTGTGCAGCACATCCCTTGTTCCGCTCGCCACTTCCCTGACTCTTAGGCAAAGCCCATCTCAGCTGGCTTGTAGGCGTGCCTCCGTGCTCAGAAGCAGCCCCGTGGCAGGCAGGACAGTGCGGGATGTCTTCTGGGCACGCAGCATGCTGCTTCCCATGCCCGGGACAAACTGCGAGCAGGTGCCTGGCTTGCACTTCAATCTGCCGAGACTTGGAGCTGGCCAGCGCGCACCTTCCCGCTGTGTGTGCTGCTGTCCGCAACCAGCCTCCAAACAAAGCAGGGCACTAAGGCAAGAGAAGTAAGCGCCCCAGGAGGGAATCTGCCTGTGAGAGAAGCTGTGCAGCACATCCCTTGTTCCGCTCGCCACTTCCCTGACTCTTAGGCAAAGCCCATCTCAGCTGGCTTGTAGGCCTGCCTCCGTGCTCAGAAGCAGCCCCGAGGAAGGCAGGACAGTGCGGGATGTCTTCTGGGCACTCAGCATGCTGCTTCCCATGCCCGGGACAAACTGCGAGCAGGTGCCTGGCTTGCGCTTCTATGTGCCGAGACTTGGAGCTGGCCAGCGCGCACCTTCCCGCTGTGTGTGCTGCTGTCCGCAACCAGCCTCCTAACAAAGCAGGGCACTAAGGCAGGAGAAGTAAGTGCCCCAGGAGGGAATCTGCCTGCGAGGGAACCTGTGCAGCACATCCCTTGTTCCGCTCGACACTTACCTCACTCTTAGGCAAAGCCCATCTCAGCTTGCTTGTAGGCATGCCTCCGTGCTCAGAAGCACCCCCGTGGCAGGCAGGACAGTGCGAGAAGTACTCTGGGCATGCAGCATGCTGCTTCCCATGCCCGGGACAAACTGCGAGCAGGTTCCTGGCTTGCGCTTCTATGTGCTGAGACTTGGAGCTGGCCAGCGCGCACCTTCCCGCTGTGTGTGCTGCTGTCCGCAACCAGCCTCCTAACAAAGCAGGGCACTAAGGCAGGAGAAGTAAGCGCCCCAGGAGGGAATCTGCCTGCGAGGGAACCTGTGCAGCACATCCCTTGTTCCGCTCGCCACTTCCCTGACTCTTAGGCAAAGCCCATCTCAGCTGGCTTGTAGGCATGCCTCCGTGCTCAGAAGCACCCCCGTGGCAGGCAGGACAGTGCGAGAAGTACTCTGGGCATGCAGCATGCTGCTTCCCATGCCCGGGACAAACTGCGAGCAGGTGCCTGGCTTGCGCTTCAATCTGCCGAGACTTGGAGCTGGCCAGCGCGCACCTTCCCGCTGTGTGTGCTGCTGTCCGCAACCAGCCTCCAAACAAAGCAGGGCACTAAGGCAAGAGAAGTAAGCGCCCCAGGAGGGAATCTGCCTGTGAGAGAAGCTGTGCAGCACATCCCTTGTTCCGCTCGCCACTTCCCTGACTCTTAGGCAAAGCCCATCTCAGCTGGCTTGTAGGTGTGCCTCCATGCTCAGAAGCAGCCCCGAGGAAGGCAGGACAGTGCGAGAAGTAATCGGGGCATGCAGCATGCTGCTTCCCATGCCCGGGACAAACTGCGAGCAGGTGCCTGGCCTGCGCTTCAATCTGCCGAGACTTGGAGCTGGCCAGCGCGCACCTTCCCGCTGTGTGTGCTGCTGTCCGCAACCAGCCTCCTAACAAAGCAGGGCACTAAGGCAGGAGAAGTAAGTGCCCCAGGAGGGAATCTGCCTGCGAGGGAACCTGTGCAGCACATCCCTTGTTCCGCTCGACACTTACCTCACTCTTAGGCAAAGCCCATCTCAGCTTGCTTGTAGGCATGCCTCCGTGCTCAGAAGCACCCCCGTGGCAGGCAGGACAGTGCGAGAAGTACTCTGGGCATGCAGCATGCTGCTTCCCATGCCCGGGACAAACTGCGAGCAGGTTCCTGGCTTGCGCTTCTATGTGCTGAGACTTGGAGCTGGCCAGCGCGCACCTTCCCGCTGTGTGTGCTGCTGTCCGCAACCAGCCTCCTAACAAAGCAGGGCACTAAGGCAGGAGAAGTAAGCGCCCCAGGAGGGAATCTGCCTGCGAGGGAACCTGTGCAGCACATCCCTTGTTCCGCTCGCCACTTCCCTGACTCTTAGGCAAAGCCCATCTCAGCTGGCTTGTAGGCATGCCTCCGTGCTCAGAAGCACCCCCGTGGCAGGCAGGACAGTGCGAGAAGTACTCTGGGCATGCAGCATGCTGCTTCCCATGCCCGGGACAAACTGCGAGCAGGTGCCTGGCTTGCGCTTCTATGTGCCGAGACTTGGAGCTGGCCAGCGCGCACCTTCCCGCTGTGTGTGCTGCTGTCCGCAAAGAGCCTCCTAACAAAGCAGGGCACTGAGGCAAGAGAAGTAAGCGCCCCAGGAGGGAATCTGCCTGTGAGGGAAGCTGTGCAGCACATCCCTTGTTCCGCTCGCCACTTCCCTGACTCTTAGGCAAAGCCCATCTCAGCTGGCTTGTAGGTGTGCCTCCATGCTCAGAAGCAGCCCCGAGGAAGGCAGGACAGTGCGAGAAGTAATCGGGGCATGCAGCATGCTGCTTCCCATGCCCGGGACAAACTGCGAGCAGGTGCCTGGCCTGCGCTTCAATCTGCCGAGACTTGGAGCTGGCCAGCGCGCACCTTCCCGCAGTGTGTGCTACTGTCCGCAAACAGCCTCCAAACAAAGCAGGGCACTGAGGCAAGAGAAGTAAGCGCCCCAGGAGGGAATCTGCCTGCGAGGGAAGCTGTGCAGCACATCCCTTGTTCCGCTCGCCACTTCCCTGACTCTTAGGCAAAGCCCATCTCAGCTGGCTTGTAGGCGTGCCTCCGTGCTCAGAAGCAGCCCCGTGGCAGGCAGGACAGTGCGGGATGTCTTCTGGGCACGCAGCATGCTGCTTCCCATGCCCGGGACAAACTGCGAGCAGGTGCCTGGCTTGCACTTCAATCTGCCGAGACTTGGAGCTGGCCAGCGCGCACCTTCCCGCTGTGTGTGCTGCTGTCCGCAACCAGCCTCCAAACAAAGCAGGGCACTAAGGCAAGAGAAGTAAGCGCCCCAGGAGGGAATCTGCCTGTGAGAGAAGCTGTGCAGCACATCCCTTGTTCCGCTCGCCACTTCCCTGACTCTTAGGCAAAGCCCATCTCAGCTGGCTTGTAGGCCTGCCTCCGTGCTCAGAAGCAGCCCCGAGGAAGGCAGGACAGTGCGGGATGTCTTCTGGGCACTCAGCATGCTGCTTCCCATGCCCGGGACAAACTGCGAGCAGGTGCCTGGCTTGCGCTTCTATGTGCCGAGACTTGGAGCTGGCCAGCGCGCACCTTCCCGCTGTGTGTGCTGCTGTCCGCAACCAGCCTCCTAACAAAGCAGGGCACTAAGGCAGGAGAAGTAAGTGCCCCAGGAGGGAATCTGCCTGCGAGGGAACCTGTGCAGCACATCCCTTGTTCCGCTCGACACTTACCTCACTCTTAGGCAAAGCCCATCTCAGCTTGCTTGTAGGCATGCCTCCGTGCTCAGAAGCACCCCCGTGGCAGGCAGGACAGTGCGAGAAGTACTCTGGGCATGCAGCATGCTGCTTCCCATGCCCGGGACAAACTGCGAGCAGGTTCCTGGCTTGCGCTTCTATGTGCTGAGACTTGGAGCTGGCCAGCGCGCACCTTCCCGCTGTGTGTGCTGCTGTCCGCAACCAGCCTCCTAACAAAGCAGGGCACTAAGGCAGGAGAAGTAAGCGCCCCAGGAGGGAATCTGCCTGCGAGGGAACCTGTGCAGCACATCCCTTGTTCCGCTCGCCACTTCCCTGACTCTTAGGCAAAGCCCATCTCAGCTGGCTTGTAGGCATGCCTCCGTGCTCAGAAGCACCCCCGTGGCAGGCAGGACAGTGCGAGAAGTACTCTGGGCATGCAGCATGCTGCTTCCCATGCCCGGGACAAACTGCGAGCAGGTGCCTGGCTTGCGCTTCAATCTGCCGAGACTTGGAGCTGGCCAGCGCGCACCTTCCCGCTGTGTGTGCTGCTGTCCGCAACCAGCCTCCAAACAAAGCAGGGCACTAAGGCAAGAGAAGTAAGCGCCCCAGGAGGGAATCTGCCTGTGAGAGAAGCTGTGCAGCACATCCCTTGTTCCGCTCGCCACTTCCCTGACTCTTAGGCAAAGCCCATCTCAGCTGGCTTGTAGGTGTGCCTCCATGCTCAGAAGCAGCCCCGAGGAAGGCAGGACAGTGCGAGAAGTAATCGGGGCATGCAGCATGCTGCTTCCCATGCCCGGGACAAACTGCGAGCAGGTGCCTGGCCTGCGCTTCAATCTGCCGAGACTTGGAGCTGGCCAGCGCGCACCTTCCCGCAGTGTGTGCTACTGTCCGCAAACAGCCTCCAAACAAAGCAGGGCACTGAGGCAAGAGAAGTAAGCGCCCCAGGAGGGAATCTGCCTGCGAGGGAAGCTGTGCAGCACATCCCTTGTTCCGCTCGCCACTTCCCTGACTCTTAGGCAAAGCCCATCTCAGCTGGCTTGTAGGCGTGCCTCCGTGCTCAGAAGCAGCCCCGTGGCAGGCAGGACAGTGCGGGATGTCTTCTGGGCACGCAGCATGCTGCTTCCCATGCCCGGGACAAACTGCGAGCAGGTGCCTGGCTTGCACTTCAATCTGCCGAGACTTGGAGCTGGCCAGCGCGCACCTTCCCGCTGTGTGTGCTGCTGTCCGCAACCAGCCTCCAAACAAAGCAGGGCACTAAGGCAAGAGAAGTAAGCGCCCCAGGAGGGAATCTGCCTGTGAGAGAAGCTGTGCAGCACATCCCTTGTTCCGCTCGCCACTTCCCTGACTCTTAGGCAAAGCCCATCTCAGCTGGCTTGTAGGCCTGCCTCCGTGCTCAGAAGCAGCCCCGAGGAAGGCAGGACAGTGCGAGAAGTACTCTGGGCATGCAGCATGCTGCTTCCCATGCCCGGGACAAACTGCGAGCAGGTTCCTGGCTTGCGCTTCTATGTGCTGAGACTTGGAGCTGGCCAGCGCGCACCTTCCCGCTGTGTGTGCTGCTGTCCGCAACCAGCCTCCTAACAAAGCAGGGCACTAAGGCAGGAGAAGTAAGCGCCCCAGGAGGGAATCTGCCTGCGAGGGAACCTGTGCAGCACATCCCTTGTTCCGCTCGCCACTTCCCTGACTCTTAGGCAAAGCCCATCTCAGCTGGCTTGTAGGCATGCCTCCGTGCTCAGAAGCACCCCCGTGGCAGGCAGGACAGTGCGAGAAGTACTCTGGGCATGCAGCATGCTGCTTCCCATGCCCGGGACAAACTGCGAGCAGGTGCCTGGCTTGCGCTTCTATGTGCCGAGACTTGGAGCTGGCCAGCGCGCACCTTCCCGCTGTGTGTGCTGCTGTCCGCAAAGAGCCTCCTAACAAAGCAGGGCACTGAGGCAAGAGAAGTAAGCGCCCCAGGAGGGAATCTGCCTGTGAGGGAAGCTGTGCAGCACATCCCTTGTTCCGCTCGCCACTTCCCTGACTCTTAGGCAAAGCCCATCTCAGCTGGCTTGTAGGTGTGCCTCCATGCTCAGAAGCAGCCCCGAGGAAGGCAGGACAGTGCGAGAAGTAATCGGGGCATGCAGCATGCTGCTTCCCATGCCCGGGACAAACTGCGAGCAGGTGCCTGGCCTGCGCTTCAATCTGCCGAGACTTGGAGCTGGCCAGCGCGCACCTTCCCGCAGTGTGTGCTACTGTCCGCAAACAGCCTCCAAACAAAGCAGGGCACTGAGGCAAGAGAAGTAAGCGCCCCAGGAGGGAATCTGCCTGCGAGGGAACCTGTGCAGCACATCCCTTGTTCCGCTCGCCACTTCCCTGACTCTTAGGCAAAGCCCATCTCAGCTGGCTTGTAGGCCTGCCTCCGTGCTCATAAGCAGCCCAGAGGAAGGCAGGACAGTGCGAGATGTCTTCTGGGCATGTAGCATGCTCCTTCCCATGCCCGGGACAAACCGTGAGCAGGTGCCTGGCTTGCGCTTCTATGTGCTGAGACTTGGAGCTGGCCAGCGCGCACCTTCCTGCAGTGTGTGCTGCTGTCTGTAACCAGCCTCCAAACAAAGCAGGGCAGTGAGGCAAGAGAAGTAAGAGCCCCAGGAGGGAATCTGCCTGCGAGGGAACCTGTGCAGCACATCCCTTGTTCCGCTCGCCACTTCCCTGACTCTTAGGCAAAGCCCATCTCAGCTGGCTTGTAGGCCTGCCTCCGTGCTCAGAAGCAGCCCCGAGGAAGGCAGGACAGTGCGAGAAGTAATCGGGGCACGCAGCATGCTGCTTCCCATGCCCGGGACAAACTGCGAGCAGGTGCCTGGCTTGCGCTTCTATGTGTTCAGACTTGGAGCTGACCAGCGCGTACCTTCCCGCTGTGTGTGCTGCTGTCCGCAACCAGCCTCCTAACAAAGCAGGGCACTAAGGCAGGAGAAGTAAGCGCCCCAGGAGGGAATCTGCCTGCGAGGGAAGCTGTGCAGCACATCCCTTGTTCCGCTCGCCACTTCCCTGACTCTTAGGCAAAGCCCATCTCAGCTGGCTTGTAGGCGTGCCTCCGTGCTCGGAAGCAGCCCCGTGGCAGGCAGGACAGTGCGAGATGTCTTCCGGGCACGTAGCATGCTCCTTCCCATGCCCGGGACAAACCGCGAGCAGGTGCCTGGCTTGCGCTTCTATGTGTTCAGACTTGGAGCTGACCAGCGCGTACCTTCCCGCAGTGTGTGCTGCTGTCCGCAACCAGCCTCCTAACAAAGCAGGGCACTAAGGCAGGAGAAGTAAGCGCCCCAGGAGGGAATCTGCCTGCGAGGGAACCTGTGCAGCACATCCCTTGTTCCGCTCGACACTTCCCTGACTCTTAGGCAAAGCCCATCTCAGCTTGCTTGTAGGCATGCCTCCGTGCTCAGAAGCAGCCCCGAGGAAGGCAGGACAGTGCGGGATGTCTTCTGGGCACGCAGCATGCTGCTTCCCATGCCCGGGACAAACTGCGAGCAGGTGCCTGGCTTGCACTTCAATCTGCCGAGACTTGGAGCTGGCCAGCGCGCACCTTCCCGCTGTGTGTGCTGCTGTCCGCAACCAGCCTCCAAACAAAGCAGGGCACTAAGGCAAGAGAAGTAAGCGCCCCAGGAGGGAATCTGCCTGTGAGAGAAGCTGTGCAGCACATCCCTTGTTCCGCTCGCCACTTCCCTGACTCTTAGGCAAAGCCCATCTCAGCTGGCTTGTAGGCATGCCTCCGTGCTCAGAAGCAGCCCCGTGGCAGGCAGGACAGTGCGAGATGTCTTCTGGGCACGTAGCATGCTCCTTCCCATGCCCGGGACAAACCGTGAGCAGGTGCCTGGCTTGCGCTTCTATGTGTTCAGACTTGGAGCTGACCAGCGCGCACCTTCCCGCTGTGTGTGCTGCTGTCCGCAACCAGCCTCCTAACAAAGCAGGGCACTAAGGCAGGAGAAGTAAGCGCCCCAGGAGGGAATGTGCCTGCGAGGGAACCTGTGCAGCACATCCCTTGTTCCGCTCGACACTTCCCTGACTCTTAGGCAAAGCCCATCTCAGCTGGCTTGTAGGCATGCCTCCATGCTCAGAAGCAGCCCCGAGGAAGGCAGGACAGTGCGAGAAGTAATCGGGGCATGCAGCATGCTGCTTCCCATGCCCGGGACAAACTGCGAGCAGGTGCCTGGCCTGCGCTTCAATCTGCCGAGACTTGGAGCTGGCCAGCGCGCACCTTCCCGCAGTGTGTGCTGCTGTCCGCAACCAGCCTCCAAACAAAGCAGGGCACTAAGGCAAGAGAAGTCAGCGCCCCAGGAGGGAATCTGCCTGCGAGGGAACCTGTGCAGCACATCCCTTGTTCCGCTCGACACTTCCCTGACTCTTAGGCAAAGCCCATCTCAGCTGGCTTGTAGGCCTGCCTCCGTGCTCAGAAGCAGCCCCGAGGAAGGCAGGACAGTGCGGGATGTCTTCTGGGCACGCAGCATGCTGCTTCCCATGCCCGGGACAAACTGCGAGCAGGTGCCTGGCCTGCGCTTCAATCTGCCGAGACTTGGAGCTGGCCAGCGCGCACCTTCCCGCTGTGTGTGCTGCTGTCCGCAACCAGCCTCCTAACAAAGCAGGGCACTAAGGCAAGAGAAGTCAGCGCCCCAGGAGGGAATCTGACTGCGAGGGAAGCTGTGCAGCACATCCCTTGTTCCGCTCGCCACTTCCCTGACTCTTAGGCAAAGCCCATCTCAGCTGGCTTGTAGGCGTGCCTCCGTGCTCAGAAGCACCCCCGTGGCAGGCAGGACAGTGCGAGAAGTACTCTGGGCATGCAGCATGCTGCTTCCCATGCCTGGGAGAAACCGCGAGCAGGTGCCTCGCTTGCGCTTCAATCTGCCGAGACTTGGAGCTGGCCAGCGCGCACCTTCCCGCTGTGTGTGCTGCTGTCCGCAAAGAGCCTCCAAACAAAGCAGGGCACTAAGGCAAGAGAACTAAGCGCCCCAGGAGGGAATCTGCCTGCGAGGGAAGCTGTGCAGCACATCCCTTGTTCCGCTCGCCACTTCCCTGACTCTTAGGCAAAGCCCATCTCAGCTGGCTTGTAGGTGTGCCTCCATGCTCAGAAGCAGCCCCGAGGAAGGCAGGACAGTGCGAGAAGTAATCGGGGCATGCAGCATGCTGCTTCCCATGCCCGGGACAAACTGCGAGCAGGTGCCTGGCCTGCGCTTCAATCTGCCGAGACTTGGAGCTGGCCAGCGCGCACCTTCCCGCAGTGTGTGCTACTGTCCGCAAACAGCCTCCAAACAAAGCAGGGCACTGAGGCAAGAGAAGTAAGCGCCCCAGGAGGGAATCTGCCTGCGAGGGAACCTGTGCAGCACATCCCTTGTTCCGCTCGCCACTTCCCTGACTCTTAGGCAAAGCCCATCTCAGCTGGCTTGTAGGCGTGCCTCCGTGCTCAGAAGCAGCCCCGAGGAAGGCAGGACAGTGCGGGATGTCTTCTGGGCACGCAGCATGCTGCTTCCCATGCCCGGGACAAACTGCGAGCAGGTGCCTGGCTTGCGCTTCTATGTGCCGAGACTTGGAGCTGGCCAGTGCGCACCTTCCCGCTGTGTGTGCTGCTGTCCGCAACCAGCCTTCTAACAAAGCAGGGCACTGAGGCAAGAGAAGTAAGCGCCCCAGGAGGGAATCTGCCTGCGAGGGAAGCTGTGCAGCACATCCCTTGTTCCGCTCGCCACTTCCCTGACTCTTAGGCAAAGCCCATCTCAGCTGGCTTGTAGGTGTGCCTCCATGCTCAGAAGCAGCCCCGAGGAAGACAGGACAGTGCGAGAAGTAATCGGGGCATGCAGCATGCTGCTTCCCATGCCCGGGACAAACTGCGAGCAGGTGCCTGGCCTGTGCTTCAATCTGCCGAGACTTGGAGCTGGCCAGCGCGCACCTTCCCGCAGTGTGTGCTACTGTCCGCAAACAGCCTCCAAACAAAGCAGGGCACTAAGGCAAGAGAAGTAAGCGCCCCAGGAGGGAATCTGCCTGCGAGGGAAGCTGTGCAGCACATCCCTTGTTCCGCTCGCCACTTCCCTGACTCTTAGGCAAAGCCCATCTCAGCTGGCTTGTAGGCGTGCCTCCGTGCTCAGAAGCAGCCCCGTGGCAGGCAGGACAGTGCGGGATGTCTTCTGGGCACGCAGCATGCTGCTTCCCATGCCCGGGACAAACCGTGAGCAGGTGCCTGGCTTGCGCTTCTATGTGCCGAGACTTGGAGCTGGCCAGCGTGCACCTTCCCGCAGTGTGTGCTGCTGTCCGCAACCAGCCTCCTAACAAAGCAGGGCACTAAGGCAGGAGAAGTAAGCGCCCCAGGAGGGAATCTGCCTGCGAGGGAACCTGTGCAGCACATCCCTTGTTCCGCTCGACACTTCCCTGACTCTTAGGCAAAGCCCATCTCAGCTTGCTTGTAGGCCTGCCTCCGTGCTAGTAGCAGCCCCGAGGAAGGCAGGACAGTGCGGGATGTCTTCTGGGCACGCAGCATGCTGCTTCCCATGCCCGGAACAAACTGCGAGCAGGTGCCTGGCTTGCACTTCAATCTGCCGAGACTTGGAGCTGGCCAGCGCGCACCTTCCCGCTGTGTGTGCTGCTGTCCGCAACCAGCCTCCAAACAAAGCAGGGCACTAAGGCAAGAGAAGTAAGCGCCCCAGGAGGGAATCTGCCTGTGAGAGAAGCTGTGCAGCACATCCCTTGTTCCGCTCGCCACTTCCCTGACTCTTAGGCAAAGCCCATCTCAGCTGGCTTGTAGGCCTGCCTCCGTGCTCAGAAGCAGCCCCGAGGAAGGCAGGACAGTGCGGGATGTCTTCTGGGCACTCAGCATGCTGCTTCACATGCCCGGGACAAACTGCGAGCAGGTGCCTGGCTTGCGCTTCTATGTGCCGAGACTTGGAGCTGGCCAGCGCGCACCTTCCTGCAGTGTGTGCTGCTGTCTGCAACCAGCCTCCAAACAAAGCAGGGCAGTGAGGCAAGAGAAGTAAGAGCCCCAGGAGGGAATCTGCCTGCGAGGGAAGCTGTGCAGCACATCCCTTGTTCCACTCGCCACTTCCCTGACTCTTAGGCAAAGCCCATCTCAGCTGGCTTGTAGGCCTGCCTCCGTGCTCAGAAGCAGCCCCGAGGAAGGCAGGACAGTGCGAGAAGTAATCGGGGCACGCAGCATGCTGCTTCCCATGCCCGGGACAAACCGTGAGCAGGTGCCTGGCTTGCGCTTCTATGTGTTCAGACTTGGAGCTGACCAGCGCGCACCTTCCCGCTGTGTGTGCTGCTGTCCGCAACCAGCCTCCTAACAAAGCAGGGCACTAAGGCAGGAGAAGTAAGCACCCCAGGAGGGAATCTGCCTGCGAGGGAACCTGTGCAGCACATCCCTTGTTCCGCTCGACACTTCCCTGACTCTTAGGCAAAGCCCATCTCAGCTGGCTTGTAGGCATGCCTCCATGCTCAGAAGCAGCCCCGAGGAAGGCAGGACAGTGCGAGAAGTAATCGGGGCATGCAGCATGCTGCTTCCCATGCCCGGGACAAACTGCGAGCAGGTGCCTGGCCTGCGCTTCAATCTGCCGAGACTTGGAGCTGGCCAGCGCGCACGTTCCCGCAGTGTGTGCTGCTGTCCGCAAACAGCCTCCAAACAAAGCAGGGCACTAAGGCAAGAGAAGTCAGCGCCCCAGGAGGGAATCTGCCTGCGAGGGAAGCTGTGCAGCACATCCCTTGTTCCACTCGCCACTTCCCTGACTCTTAGGCAAAGCCCATCTCAGCTGGCTTGTAGGCGTGCCTCCGTGCTCATAAGCAGCCCAGAGGAAGGCAGGACAGTGCGAGATGTCTTCTGGGCACGTAGCATGCTCCTTCCCATGCCCGGGACAAACTGCGAGCAGGTGCCTGGCTTGCGCTTCAATCTGCCGAGACTAGGAGCTGGCCAGCGCGCACCTTCCCGCTGTGTGTGCTGCTGTCCGCAACCAGCCTCCAAACAAAGCAGGGCACTAAGGCAAGAGAAGTAAGCGCCCCAGGAGGGAATCTGCCTGCGAGGGAAGCTGTGCAGCACATCCCTTGTTCCGCTCGCCACTTCCCTGACTCTTAGGCAAAGCCCATCTCAGCTGGCTTGTAGGCGTGCCTCCGTGCTCAGAAGCACCCCCGTGGCAGGCAGGACAGTGCGAGAAGTACTCTGGGCATGCAGCATGCTGCTTCCCATGCCTGGGAGAAACCGCGAGCAGGTGCCTCGCTTGCGCTTCAATCTGCCGAGACTTGGAGCTGGCCAGCGCGCACCTTCCCGCTGTGTGTGCTGCTGTCCGCAAACACCCTCCAAACAAAGCAGGGCACTAAGGCAAGAGAAGTAAGCGCCCCAGGAGGGAATCTGCCTGCGAGGGAAGCTGTGCAGCACATCCCTTGTTCCGCTCGCCACTTCCCTGACTCTTAGGCAAAGCCCATCTCAGCTGGCTTGTAGGTGTGCCTCCATGCTCAGAAGCAGCCCCGAGGAAGGCAGGACAGTGCGGGATGTCTTCTGGGCACGCAGCATGCTGCTTCCCATGCCCGGGACAAACTGCGAGCAGGTGCCTGGCTTGCGCTTCAATCTGCCGAGACTTGGAGCTGGCCAGCGCGCACCTTCCCGCTGTGTGTGCTGCTGTCCGCAAACACCCTCCAAACAAAGCAGGGCACTGAGGCAAGGGAAGTAAGCGCCCCAGGAGGGAATCTGCCTGCGAGGGAAGCTGTGCAGCACATCGCTTGTTCCACTCGCCACTTCCCTGACTCTTAGGCAAAGCCCATCTCAGCTGGCTTGTAGGCGTGCCTCCGTGCTCAGAAGCAGCCCCGAGGAAGGCAGGACAGTGCGAGAAGTAATCGGGGCACGCAGCATGCTGCTTCCCATGCCCGGGACAAACTGCGAGCAGGTGCCTGGCTTGCGCTTCTATGTGCCGAGACTTGGAGCTGGCCAGCGCGCACCTTCCTGCAGTGTGTGCTGCTGTCTGCAACCAGCCTCCAAACAAAGCAGGGCAGTGAGGCAAGAGAAGTAAGCGCCCCAGGAGGGAATCTGCCTGCGAGGGAAGCTGTGCAGCACATCCCTTGTTCCACTCGCCACTTCCCTGACTCTTAGGCAAAGCCCATCTCAGCTGGCTTGTAGGCGTGCCTCCGTGCTCAGAAGCAGCCCCGTGGCAGGCAGGACAGTGCGAGATGTCTTCCGGGCACGTAGCATGCTCCTTCCCATGCCCGGGACAAACCGTGAGCAGGTGCCTGGCTTGCGCTTCTATGTGTTCAGACTTGGAGCTGACCAGCGCGTACCTTCCCGCTGTGTGTGCTGCTGTCCGCAACCAGCCTCCTAACAAAGCAGGGCACTAAGGCAGGAGAAGTAAGCGCCCCAGGAGGGAATCTGCCTGCGAGGGAAGCTGTGCAGCACATCCCTTGTTCCGCTCGACACTTCCCTGACTCTTAGGCAAAGCCCATCTCAGCTGGCTTGTAGGCGTGCCTGCGTGCTCAGAAGCAGCCCCGTGGCAGGCAGGACAGTGCGAGAAGTACTCTGGGCATGCAGCATGCTGCTTCCACGCCCGGGACAAACTGCGAGCAGGTGCCTGGCTTGCGCTTCTATGTGCCGAGACTTGGAGCTGGCCAGTGCGCACCTTCCCGCTGTGTGTGCTGCTGTCCGCAACCAGCCTTCTAACAAAGCAGGGCACTGAGGCAAGAGAAGTAAGCGCCCCAGGAGGGAATCTGCCTGCGAGGGAAGCTGTGCAGCACATCCCTTGTTCCGCTCGCCACTTCCCTGACTCTTAGGCAAAGCCCATCTCAGCTGGCTTGTAGGTGTGCCTCCATGCTCAGAAGCAGCCCCGAGGAAGACAGGACAGTGCGAGAAGTAATCGGGGCATGCAGCATGCTGCTTCCCATGCCCGGGACAAACTGCGAGCAGGTGCCTGGCCTGCGCTTCAATCTGCCGAGACTTGGAGCTGGCCAGCGCGCACCTTCCCGCAGTGTGTGCTACTGTCCGCAAACAGCCTCCAAACAAAGCAGGGCACTGAGGCAAGAGAAGTAAGCGCCCCAGGAGGGAATCTGCCTGCGAGGGAAGCTGTGCAGCACATCCCTTGTTCCGCTCGACACTTCCCTGACTCTTAGGCAAAGCCCATCTCAGCTGGCTTGTAGGCGTGCCTCCGTGCTCAGAAGCAGCCCCGAGGAAGGCAGGACAGTGCGGGATGTCTTCTGGGCACGCAGCATGCTGCTTCCCATGCCCGGGACAAACTGCGAGCAGGTGCCTGGCTTGCGCTTCAATCTGCCGAGACTTGGAGCTGGCCAGCGCGCACCTTCCCGCTGTGTGTGCTGCTGTCCGCAACCAGCCTCCAAACAAAGCAGGGCACTAAGGCAAGAGAAGTAAGCGCCCCAGGAGGGAATCTGCCTGTGAGAGAAGCTGTGCAGCACATCCCTTGTTCCGCTCGCCACTTCCCTGACTCTTAGGCAAAGCCCATCTCAGCTGGCTTATAGGCGTGCCTCCGTGCTCAGAAGCAGCCCCGTGGCAGGCAGGACAGTGCGAGATGTCTTCCGGGCACGTAGCATGCTCCTTCCCATGCCCGGGACAAACCGTGAGCAGGTGCCTGGCTTGCGCTTCTATGTGTTCAGACTTGGAGCTGACCAGCGCGTACCTTCCCGCTGTGTGTGCTGCTGTCCGCAACCAGCCTCCTAACAAAGCAGGGCACTAAGGCAGGAGAAGTAAGCGCCCCAGGAGGGAATCTGCCTGCGAGGGAAGCTGTGCAGCACATCCCTTGTTCCGCTCGACACTTCCCTGACTCTTAGGCAAAGCCCATCTCAGCTGGCTTGTAGGCGTGCCTGCGTGCTCAGAAGCAGCCCCGTGGCAGGCAGGACAGTGCGAGAAGTACTCTGGGCATGCAGCATGCTGCTTCCACGCCCGGGACAAACTGCGAGCAGGTGCCTGGCTTGCGCTTCTATGTGCCGAGACTTGGAGCTGGCCAGTGCGCACCTTCCCGCTGTGTGTGCTGCTGTCCGCAACCAGCCTTCTAACAAAGCAGGGCACTGAGGCAAGAGAAGTAAGCGCCCCAGGAGGGAATCTGCCTGTGAGGGAAGCTGTGCAGCACATCCCTTGTTCCGCTCGCCACTTCCCTGACTCTTAGGCAAAGCCCATCTCAGCTGGCTTGTAGGTGTGCCTCCATGCTCAGAAGCAGCCCCGAGGAAGACAGGACAGTGCGAGAAGTAATCGGGGCATGCAGCATGCTGCTTCCCATGCCCGGGACAAACTGCGAGCAGGTGCCTGGCCTGCGCTTCAATCTGCCGAGACTTGGAGCTGGCCAGCGCGCACCTTCCCGCAGTGTGTGCTACTGTCCGCAAACAGCCTCCAAACAAAGCAGGGCACTAAGGCAAGAGAAGTAAGCGCCCCAGGAGGGAATCTGCCTGCGAGGGAAGCTGTGCAGCACATCCCTTGTTCCGCTCGCCACTTCCCTGACTCTTAGGCAAAGCCCATCTCAGCTGGCTTGTAGGCGTGCCTCCGTGCTCAGAAGCAGCCCCGTGGCAGGCAGGACAGTGCGGGATGTCTTCTGGGCACGCAGCATGCTGCTTCCCATGCCCGGGACAAACCGTGAGCAGGTGCCTGGCTTGCGCTTCTATGTGCCGAGACTTGGAGCTGGCCAGCGTGCACCTTCCCGCTGTGTGTGCTGCTGTCCGCAACCAGCCTCCTAACAAAGCAGGGCACTAAGGCAGGAGAAGTAAGCGCCCCAGGAGGGAATCTGCCTGCGAGGGAAGCTGTGCAGCACATCCCTTGTTCCGCTCGCCACTTCCCTGACTCTTAGGCAAAGCCCATCTTAGCTGGCTTATAGGCCTGCCTCCGTGCTCAGAAGCAGCCCCGAGGAAGGCAGGACAGTGCGGGATGTCTTTTGGGCACTCAGCATGCTGCTTCCCATGCCCGGGACAAACTGCGAGCAGGTGCCTGGCTTGCGCTTCTATGTGCCGAGACTTGGAGCTGGCCAGCGCGCACCTTCCTGCAGTGTGTGCTGCTGTCTGCAACCAGCCTCCAAACAAAGCAGGGCAGTGAGGCAAGAGAAGTAAGAGCCCCAGGAGGGAATCTGCCTGCGAGGGAAGCTGTGCAGCACATCCCTTGTTCCACTCGCCACTTCCCTGACTCTTAGGCAAAGCCCATCTCAGCTGGCTTGTAGGCCTGCCTCCGTGCTCAGAAGCAGCCCCGAGGAAGGCAGGACAGTGCGAGAAGTAATCGGGGCACGCAGCATGCTGCTTCCCATGCCCGGGACAAACCGTGAGCAGGTGCCTGGCTTGCGCTTCTATGTGTTCAGACTTGGAGCTGACCAGCGCGCACCTTCCCGCTGTGTGTGCTGCTGTCCGCAACCAGCCTCCTAACAAAGCAGGGCACTAAGGCAGGAGAAGTAAGCGCCCCAGGAGGGAATCTGCCTGCGAGGGAAGCTGTGCAGCACATCGCTTGTTCCGCTCGACACTTCCCTGACTCTTAGGCAAAGCCCATCTCAGCTGGCTTGTAGGCATGCCTCCATGCTCAGAAGCAGCCCCGAGGAAGGCAGGACAGTGCGAGAAGTAATCGGGGCATGCAGCATGCTGCTTCCCATGCCCGGGACAAACTGCGAGCAGGTGCCTGGCCTGCGCTTCAATCTGCTGAGACTTGGAGCTGGCCAGCGCGCACCTTCCCGCAGTGTGTGCTGCTGTCCGCAAACAGCCTCCAAACAAAGCAGGGCACTAAGGCAAGAGAAGTCAGCGCCCCAGGAGGGAATCTGCCTGCGAGGGAAGCTGTGCAGCACATCCCTTGTTCCGCTCTCCACTTCCCTGACTCTTAGGCAAAGCCCATCTCAGCTGGCTTGTAGGCGTGCCTCCGTGCTCAGAAGCAGCCCCGTGGCAGGCAGGACAGTGCGAGATGTCTTCTGGGCACGTAGCATGCTCCTTCCCATGCCCGGGACAAACTGCGAGCAGGTGCCTCGCTTGCGCTTCAATCTGCCGAGAGTAGGAGCTGGCCAGCGCGCACCTTCCCGCTGTGTGTGCTGCTGTCCGC
This sequence comes from Rhea pennata, assembly GCF_028389875.1. Lineage (NCBI taxonomy): Eukaryota > Metazoa > Chordata > Aves > Rheiformes > Rheidae > Rhea > Rhea pennata. The sequence continues at coordinate 166,471 of NW_026907600.1, read as the reverse complement.
AACCAGCCTCCAAACAAAGCAGGGCACTAAGGCAAGAGAAGTAAGCGCCCCAGGAGGGAATCTGCCTGCGAGGGAAGCTGTGCAGCACATCCCTTGTTCCGCTCGCCACTTCCCTGACTCTTAGGCAAAGCCCATCTCAGCTGGCTTGTAGGCGTGCCTCCGTGCTCAGAAGCACCCCCGTGGCAGGCAGGACAGTGCGAGAAGTACTCTGGGCATGCAGCATGCTGCTTCCCATGCCTGGGAGAAACCGCGAGCAGGTGCCTCGCTTGCGCTTCAATCTGCCGAGACTTGGAGCTGGCCAGCGCGCACCTTCCCGCTGTGTGTGCTGCTGTCCGCAAAGAGCCTCCAAACAAAGCAGGGCACTAAGGCAAGAGAACTAAGCGCCCCAGGAGGGAATCTGCCTGCGAGGGAAGCTGTGCAGCACATCCCTTGTTCCGCTCGCCACTTCCCTGACTCTTAGGCAAAGCCCATCTCAGCTGGCTTGTAGGTGTGCCTCCATGCTCAGAAGCAGCCCCGAGGAAGGCAGGACAGTGCGGGATGTCTTCTGGGCACGCAGCATGCTGCTTCCCATGCCCGGGACAAACTGCGAGCAGGTGCCTGGCTTGCGCTTCAATCTGCCGAGACTTGGAGCTGGCCAGCGCGCACCTTCCCGCTGTGTGTGCTGCTGTCCGCAAACACCCTCCAAACAAAGCAGGGCACTGAGGCAAGGGAAGTAAGCGCCCCAGGAGGGAATCTGCCTGCGAGGGAAGCTGTGCAGCACATCGCTTGTTCCACTCGCCACTTCCCTGACTCTTAGGCAAAGCCCATCTCAGCTGGCTTGTAGGCGTGCCTCCGTGCTCAGAAGCAGCCCCGTGGCAGGCAGGACAGTGCGAGAAGTAATCGGGGCACGCAGCATGCTGCTTCCCATGCCCGGGACAAACTGCGAGCAGGTGCCTGGCTTGCGCTTCTATGTGCCGAGACTTGGAGCTGGCCAGCGCGCACCTTCCCGCTGTGTGTGCTGCTGTCCGCAACCAGCCTCCTAACAAAGCAGGGCACTAAGGCAGGAGAAGTAAGCGCCCCAGGAGGGAATCTGCCTGCGAGGGAACCTGTGCAGCACATCCCTTGTTCCGCTCGCCACTTCCCTGACTCTTAGGCAAAGCCCATCTCAGCTGGCTTGTAGGCGTGCCTCCGTGCTCAGAAGCAGCCCCGTGGCAGGCAGGACAGTGCGAGATGTCTTCCGGGCACGTAGCATGCTGCTTCCCATGCCCGGGACAAACCGCGAGCAGGTGCCTGGCTTGCGCTTCTATGTGTTCAGACTTGGAGCTGACCAGCGCGTACCTTCCCGCTGTGTGTGCTGCTGTCCGCAACCAGCCTCCTAACAAAGCAGGGCACTAAGGCAGGAGAAGTAAGCGCCCCAGGAGGGAATCTGCCTGCGAGGGAAGCTGTGCAGCACATCCCTTGTTCCGCTCGACACTTCCCTGACTCTTAGGCAAAGCCCATCTCAGCTGGCTTGTAGGCGTGCCTCCGTGCTCAGAAGCAGCCCCGAGGAAGGCAGGACAGTGCGGGATGTCTTCTGGGCACGCAGCATGCTGCTTCCCATGCCCGGGACAAACTGCGAGCAGGTGCCTGGCTTGCGCTTCTATGTGCCGAGACTTGGAGCTGGCCAGCGCGCACCTTCCCGCTGTGTGTGCTGCTGTCCGCAACCAGCCTCCAAACAAAGCAGGGCACTAAGGCAAGAGAAGTAAGCGCCCCAGGAGGGAATCTGCCTGTGAGAGAAGCTGTGCAGCACATCCCTTGTTCCGCTCGCCACTTCCCTGACTCTTAGGCAAAGCCCATCTCAGCTGGCTTGTAGGCATGCCTCCGTGCTCAGAAGCAGCCCCGAGGAAGGCAGGACAGTGCGAGATGTCTTCTGGGCACGTAGCATGCTCCTTCCCATGCCCGGGACAAACCGTGAGCAGGTGCCTGGCTTGCGCTTCTATGTGTTCAGACTTGGAGCTGACCAGCGCGCACCTTCCCGCTGTGTGTGCTGCTGTCCGCAAACAGCCTCCTAACAAAGCAGGGCACTAAGGCAGGAGAAGTAAGCGCCCCAGGAGGGAATCTGCCTGCGAGGGAACCTGTGCAGCACATCCCTTGTTCCGCTCGACACTTCCCTGACTCTTAGGCAAAGCCCATCTCAGCTGGCTTGTAGGCATGCCTCCGTGCTCAGAAGCACCCCCGTGGCAGGCAGGACAGTGCGAGAAGTACTCTGGGCATGCAGCATGCTGCTTCCCATGCCTGGGAGAAACCGCGAGCAGGTGCCTCGCTTGCGCTTCAATCTGCCGAGACTTGGAGCTGGCCAGCGCGCACCTTCCCGCTGTGTGTGCTGCTGTCCGCAAAGAGCCTCCAAACAAAGCAGGGCACTAAGGCAAGAGAACTAAGCGCCCCAGGAGGGAATCTGCCTGCGAGGGAACCTGTGCAGCACATCCCTTGTTCCGCTCACCACTTCCCTGACTCTTAGGCAAAGCCCATCTCAGCTGGCTTGTAGGTGTGCCTCCATGCTCAGAAGCAGCCCCGAGGAAGGCAGGACAGTGCGAGAAGTAATCGGGGCATGCAGCATGCTGCTTCCCATGCCCGGGACAAACTGCGAGCAGGTGCCTGGCCTGCGCTTCAATCTGCCGAGACTTGGAGCTGGCCAGCGCGCACCTTCCCGCAGTGTGTGCTACTGTCCGCAAACAGCCTCCAAACAAAGCAGGGCACTGAGGCAAGAGAAGTAAGCGCCCCAGGAGGGAATCTGCCTGCGAGGGAACCTGTGCAGCACATCCCTTGTTCCGCTCGCCACTTCCCTGACTCTTAGGCAAAGCCCATCTCAGCTGGCTTGTAGGCGTGCCTGCGTGCTCAGAAGCAGCCCCGAGGAAGGCAGGACAGTGCGGGATGTCTTCTGGGCACGCAGCATGCTGCTTCCCATGCCCGGGACAAACTGCGAGCAGGTGCCTGGCTTGCGCTTCAATCTGCCGAGACTTGGAGCTGGCCAGCGCGCACCTTCCCGCTGTGTGTGCTGCTGTCCGCAAAGAGCCTCCAAACAAAGCAGGGCACTAAGGCAAGAGAAGTAAGCGCCCCAGGAGGGAATCTGCCTGCGAGGGAACCTGTGCAGCACATCCCTTGTTCCGCTCGACACTTCCCTGACTCTTAGGCAAAGCCCATCTCAGCTGGCTTGTAGGCCTGCCTCCGTGCTCATAAGCAGCCCAGAGGAAGGCAGGACAGTGCGAGATGTCTTCCGGGCACGTAGCATGCTCCTTCCCATGCCCAGGACAAACCGTGAGCAGGTGCCTGGCTTGCGCTTCTATGTGCTGAGACTTGGAGCTGGCCAGCGCGCACCTTCCTGCAGTGTGTGCTGCTGTCTGCAACCAGCCTCCAAACAAAGCAGGGCAGTGAGGCAAGAGAAGTAAGCGCCCCAGGAAGGAATCTGCCTGCGAGGGAAGCTGTGCAGCACATCCCTTGTTCCACTCGCCACTTCCCTGACTCTTAGGCAAAGCCCATCTCAGCTGGCTTGTAGGCGTTCCTCCGTGCTCAGAAGCAGCCCCGTGGCAGGCAGGACAGTGCGAGATGTCTTCCGGGCACGTAGCATGCTCCTTCCCATGCCCGGGACAAACCGTGAGCAGGTGCCTGGCTTGCGCTTCTATGTGTTCAGACTTGGAGCTGACCAGCGCGTACCTTCCCGCTGTGTGTGCTGCTGTCCGCAACCAGCCTCCTAACAAAGCAGGGCACTAAGGCAGGAGAAGTAAGCGCCCCAGGAGGGAATCTGCCTGCGAGGGAAGCTGTGCAGCACATCCCTTGTTCCGCTCGACACTTCCCTGACTCTTAGGCAAAGCCCATCTCAGCTGGCTTGTAGGCGTGCCTGCGTGCTCAGAAGCAGCCCCGTGGCAGGCAGGACAGTGCGAGAAGTACTCTGGGCATGCAGCATGCTGCTTCAACGCCCGGGACAAACTGCGAGCAGGTGCCTGGCTTGCGCTTCTATGTGCCGAGACTTGGAGCTGGCCAGTGCACACCTTCCCGCTGTGTGTGCTGCTGTCCGCAACCAGCCTCCTAACAAAGCAGGGCACTGAGGCAAGAGAAGTAAGCGCCCCAGGAGGGAATCTGCCTGCGAGGGAAGCTGTGCAGCACATCCCTTGTTCCGCTCGCCACTTCCCTGACTCTTAGGCAAAGCCCATCTTAGCTGGCTTATAGGCCTGCCTCCGTGCTCAGAAGCAGCCCCGAGGAAGGCAGGACAGTGCGGGATGTCTTTTGGGCACTCAGCATGCTGCTTCCCATGCCCGGGACAAACTGCGAGCAGGTGCCTGGCTTGCGCTTCTATGTGCCGAGACTTGGAGCTGGCCAGCGCGCACCTTCCTGCAGTGTGTGCTGCTGTCTGCAACCAGCCTCCAAACAAAGCAGGGCAGTGAGGCAAGAGAAGTAAGAGCCCCAGGAGGGAATCTGCCTGCGAGGGAAGCTGTGCAGCACATCCCTTGTTCCACTCGCCACTTCCCTGACTCTTAGGCAAAGCCCATCTCAGCTGGCTTGTAGGCCTGCCTCCGTGCTCAGAAGCAGCCCCGAGGAAGGCAGGACAGTGCGAGAAGTAATCGGGGCACGCAGCATGCTGCTTCCCATGCCCGGGACAAACCGTGAGCAGGTGCCTGGCTTGCGCTTCTATGTGTTCAGACTTGGAGCTGACCAGCGCGCACCTTCCCGCTGTGTGTGCTGCTGTCCGCAACCAGCCTCCTAACAAAGCAGGGCACTAAGGCAGGAGAAGTAAGCGCCCCAGGAGGGAATCTGCCTGCGAGGGAAGCTGTGCAGCACATCGCTTGTTCCGCTCGACACTTCCCTGACTCTTAGGCAAAGCCCATCTCAGCTGGCTTGTAGGCATGCCTCCATGCTCAGAAGCAGCCCCGAGGAAGGCAGGACAGTGCGAGAAGTAATCGGGGCATGCAGCATGCTGCTTCCCATGCCCGGGACAAACTGCGAGCAGGTGCCTGGCCTGCGCTTCAATCTGCTGAGACTTGGAGCTGGCCAGCGCGCACCTTCCCGCAGTGTGTGCTGCTGTCCGCAAACAGCCTCCAAACAAAGCAGGGCACTAAGGCAAGAGAAGTCAGCGCCCCAGGAGGGAATCTGCCTGCGAGGGAAGCTGTGCAGCACATCCCTTGTTCCGCTCTCCACTTCCCTGACTCTTAGGCAAAGCCCATCTCAGCTGGCTTGTAGGCGTGCCTCCGTGCTCAGAAGCAGCCCCGTGGCAGGCAGGACAGTGCGAGATGTCTTCTGGGCACGTAGCATGCTCCTTCCCATGCCCGGGACAAACTGCGAGCAGGTGCCTCGCTTGCGCTTCAATCTGCCGAGAGTAGGAGCTGGCCAGCGCGCACCTTCCCGCTGTGTGTGCTGCTGTCCGCAACCAGCCTCCAAACAAAGCAGGGCACTAAGGCAAGAGAAGTAAGCGCCCCAGGAGGGAATCTGCCTGCGAGGGAAGCTGTGCAGCACATCCCTTGTTCCGCTCGCCACTTCCCTGACTCTTAGGCAAAGCCCATCTCAGCTGGCTTGTAGGCGTGCCTCCGTGCTCAGAAGCACCCCCGTGGCAGGCAGGACAGTGCGAGAAGTACTCTGGGCATGCAGCATGCTGCTTCCCATGCCTGGGAGAAACCGCGAGCAGGTGCCTCGCTTGCGCTTCAATCTGCCGAGACTTGGAGCTGGCCAGCGCGCACCTTCCCGCTGTGTGTGCTGCTGTCCGCAAAGAGCCTCCAAACAAAGCAGGGCACTAAGGCAAGAGAACTAAGCGCCCCAGGAGGGAATCTGCCTGCGAGGGAAGCTGTGCAGCACATCCCTTGTTCCGCTCGCCACTTCCCTGACTCTTAGGCAAAGCCCATCTCAGCTGGCTTGTAGGTGTGCCTCCATGCTCAGAAGCAGCCCCGAGGAAGGCAGGACAGTGCGGGATGTCTTCTGGGCACGCAGCATGCTGCTTCCCATGCCCGGGACAAACTGCGAGCAGGTGCCTGGCTTGCGCTTCAATCTGCCGAGACTTGGAGCTGGCCAGCGCGCACCTTCCCGCTGTGTGTGCTGCTGTCCGCAAACACCCTCCAAACAAAGCAGGGCACTGAGGCAAGGGAAGTAAGCGCCCCAGGAGGGAATCTGCCTGCGAGGGAAGCTGTGCAGCACATCGCTTGTTCCACTCGCCACTTCCCTGACTCTTAGGCAAAGCCCATCTCAGCTGGCTTGTAGGCGTGCCTCCGTGCTCAGAAGCAGCCCCGTGGCAGGCAGGACAGTGCGAGAAGTAATCGGGGCACGCAGCATGCTGCTTCCCATGCCCGGGACAAACTGCGAGCAGGTGCCTGGCTTGCGCTTCTATGTGCCGAGACTTGGAGCTGGCCAGCGCGCACCTTCCCGCTGTGTGTGCTGCTGTCCGCAACCAGCCTCCTAACAAAGCAGGGCACTAAGGCAGGAGAAGTAAGCGCCCCAGGAGGGAATCTGCCTGCGAGGGAACCTGTGCAGCACATCCCTTGTTCCGCTCGCCACTTCCCTGACTCTTAGGCAAAGCCCATCTCAGCTGGCTTGTAGGCGTGCCTCCGTGCTCAGAAGCAGCCCCGTGGCAGGCAGGACAGTGCGAGATGTCTTCCGGGCACGTAGCATGCTGCTTCCCATGCCCGGGACAAACCGCGAGCAGGTGCCTGGCTTGCGCTTCTATGTGTTCAGACTTGGAGCTGACCAGCGCGTACCTTCCCGCTGTGTGTGCTGCTGTCCGCAACCAGCCTCCTAACAAAGCAGGGCACTAAGGCAGGAGAAGTAAGCGCCCCAGGAGGGAATCTGCCTGCGAGGGAAGCTGTGCAGCACATCCCTTGTTCCGCTCGACACTTCCCTGACTCTTAGGCAAAGCCCATCTCAGCTGGCTTGTAGGCGTGCCTCCGTGCTCAGAAGCAGCCCCGAGGAAGGCAGGACAGTGCGGGATGTCTTCTGGGCACGCAGCATGCTGCTTCCCATGCCCGGGACAAACTGCGAGCAGGTGCCTGGCTTGCGCTTCTATGTGCCGAGACTTGGAGCTGGCCAGCGCGCACCTTCCCGCTGTGTGTGCTGCTGTCCGCAACCAGCCTCCAAACAAAGCAGGGCACTAAGGCAAGAGAAGTAAGCGCCCCAGGAGGGAATCTGCCTGTGAGAGAAGCTGTGCAGCACATCCCTTGTTCCGCTCGCCACTTCCCTGACTCTTAGGCAAAGCCCATCTCAGCTGGCTTGTAGGCATGCCTCCGTGCTCAGAAGCAGCCCCGAGGAAGGCAGGACAGTGCGAGATGTCTTCTGGGCACGTAGCATGCTCCTTCCCATGCCCGGGACAAACCGTGAGCAGGTGCCTGGCTTGCGCTTCTATGTGTTCAGACTTGGAGCTGACCAGCGCGCACCTTCCCGCTGTGTGTGCTGCTGTCCGCAAACAGCCTCCTAACAAAGCAGGGCACTAAGGCAGGAGAAGTAAGCGCCCCAGGAGGGAATCTGCCTGCGAGGGAACCTGTGCAGCACATCCCTTGTTCCGCTCGACACTTCCCTGACTCTTAGGCAAAGCCCATCTCAGCTGGCTTGTAGGCATGCCTCCGTGCTCAGAAGCACCCCCGTGGCAGGCAGGACAGTGCGAGAAGTACTCTGGGCATGCAGCATGCTGCTTCCCATGCCTGGGAGAAACCGCGAGCAGGTGCCTCGCTTGCGCTTCAATCTGCCGAGACTTGGAGCTGGCCAGCGCGCACCTTCCCGCTGTGTGTGCTGCTGTCCGCAAAGAGCCTCCAAACAAAGCAGGGCACTAAGGCAAGAGAACTAAGCGCCCCAGGAGGGAATCTGCCTGCGAGGGAACCTGTGCAGCACATCCCTTGTTCCGCTCACCACTTCCCTGACTCTTAGGCAAAGCCCATCTCAGCTGGCTTGTAGGTGTGCCTCCATGCTCAGAAGCAGCCCCGAGGAAGGCAGGACAGTGCGAGAAGTAATCGGGGCATGCAGCATGCTGCTTCCCATGCCCGGGACAAACTGCGAGCAGGTGCCTGGCCTGCGCTTCAATCTGCCGAGACTTGGAGCTGGCCAGCGCGCACCTTCCCGCAGTGTGTGCTACTGTCCGCAAACAGCCTCCAAACAAAGCAGGGCACTGAGGCAAGAGAAGTAAGCGCCCCAGGAGGGAATCTGCCTGCGAGGGAACCTGTGCAGCACATCCCTTGTTCCGCTCGCCACTTCCCTGACTCTTAGGCAAAGCCCATCTCAGCTGGCTTGTAGGCGTGCCTGCGTGCTCAGAAGCAGCCCCGAGGAAGGCAGGACAGTGCGGGATGTCTTCTGGGCACGCAGCATGCTGCTTCCCATGCCCGGGACAAACTGCGAGCAGGTGCCTGGCTTGCGCTTCAATCTGCCGAGACTTGGAGCTGGCCAGCGCGCACCTTCCCGCTGTGTGTGCTGCTGTCCGCAAAGAGCCTCCAAACAAAGCAGGGCACTAAGGCAAGAGAAGTAAGCGCCCCAGGAGGGAATCTGCCTGCGAGGGAACCTGTGCAGCACATCCCTTGTTCCGCTCGACACTTCCCTGACTCTTAGGCAAAGCCCATCTCAGCTGGCTTGTAGGCCTGCCTCCGTGCTCATAAGCAGCCCAGAGGAAGGCAGGACAGTGCGAGATGTCTTCCGGGCACGTAGCATGCTCCTTCCCATGCCCAGGACAAACCGTGAGCAGGTGCCTGGCTTGCGCTTCTATGTGCTGAGACTTGGAGCTGGCCAGCGCGCACCTTCCTGCAGTGTGTGCTGCTGTCTGCAACCAGCCTCCAAACAAAGCAGGGCAGTGAGGCAAGAGAAGTAAGCGCCCCAGGAAGGAATCTGCCTGCGAGGGAAGCTGTGCAGCACATCCCTTGTTCCACTCGCCACTTCCCTGACTCTTAGGCAAAGCCCATCTCAGCTGGCTTGTAGGCGTTCCTCCGTGCTCAGAAGCAGCCCCGTGGCAGGCAGGACAGTGCGAGATGTCTTCCGGGCACGTAGCATGCTCCTTCCCATGCCCGGGACAAACCGTGAGCAGGTGCCTGGCTTGCGCTTCTATGTGTTCAGACTTGGAGCTGACCAGCGCGTACCTTCCCGCTGTGTGTGCTGCTGTCCGCAACCAGCCTCCTAACAAAGCAGGGCACTAAGGCAGGAGAAGTAAGCGCCCCAGGAGGGAATCTGCCTGCGAGGGAAGCTGTGCAGCACATCCCTTGTTCCGCTCGACACTTCCCTGACTCTTAGGCAAAGCCCATCTCAGCTGGCTTGTAGGCGTGCCTGCGTGCTCAGAAGCAGCCCCGTGGCAGGCAGGACAGTGCGAGAAGTACTCTGGGCATGCAGCATGCTGCTTCAACGCCCGGGACAAACTGCGAGCAGGTGCCTGGCTTGCGCTTCTATGTGCCGAGACTTGGAGCTGGCCAGTGCACACCTTCCCGCTGTGTGTGCTGCTGTCCGCAACCAGCCTCCTAACAAAGCAGGGCACTGAGGCAAGAGAAGTAAGCGCCCCAGGAGGGAATCTGCCTGCGAGGGAACCTGTGCAGCACATCCCTTGTTCCGCTCGCCACTTCCCTGACTCTTAGGCAAAGCCCATCTCAGCTGGCTTGTAGGCCTGCCTCCATGCTCAGAAGCAGCCCCGAGGAAGGCAGGACAGTGCGAGAAGTACTCTGGGCATGCAGCATGCTCCTTCCCATGCCCGGGACAAACTGCGAGCAGGTGCCTGGCTTGCGCTTCTATGTGCCGAGACTTGGAGCTGGCCAGCGCGCACCTTCCCGCTGTGTGTGCTGCTGTCCGCAAACACCCTCCAAACAAAGCAGGGCACTGAGGCAAGGGAAGTAAGCGCCCCAGGAGGGAATCTGCCTGCGAGGGAAGCTGTGCAGCACATCGCTTGTTCCACTCGCCACTTCCCTGACTCTTAGGCAAAGCCCATCTCAGCTGGCTTGTAGGCGTGCCTCCGTGCTCAGAAGCAGCCCCGAGGAAGGCAGGACAGTGCGAGAAGTAATCGGGGCATGCAGCATGCTGCTTCCCATGCCCGGGACAAACTGCGAGCAGGTGCCTGGCCTGCGCTTCAATCTGCCGAGACTTGGAGCTGGCCAGCGCGCACCTTCCCGCAGTGTGTGCTGCTGTCCGCAAACAGCCTCCAAACAAAGCAGGGCACTAAGGCAAGAGAAGTCAGCGCCCCAGGAGGGAATCTGCCTGCGAGGGAACCTGTGCAGCACATCCCTTGTTCCGCTCGACACTTCCCTGACTCTTAGGCAAAGCCCATCTCAGCTGGCTTGTAGGCGTGCCTCCGTGCTCAGAAGCAGCCCCGAGGAAGGCAGGACAGTGCGGGATGTCTTCTGGGCACGCAGCATGCTGCTTCCCATGCCCGGGACAAACTGCGAGCAGGTGCCTGGCTTGCGCTTCAATCTGCCGAGACTTGGAGCTGGTCAGCGCGCACCTTCCCGCTGTGTGTGCTGCTGTCCGCAACCAGCCTCCTAACAAAGCAGGGCACTAAGGCAAGAGAAGTCAGCGCCCCAGGAGGGAATCTGCCTGCGAGGGAAGCTGTGCAGCACATCCCTTGTTCCGCTCGCCACTTCCCTGACTCTTAGGCAAAGCCCATCTCAGCTGGCTTGTAGGCGTGCCTCCGTGCTCAGAAGCAGCCCCGTGGCAGGCAGGACAGTGCGAGATGTCTTCTGGGCACGTAGCATGCTGCTTCCCATGCCCGGGACAAACTGCGAGCAGGTGCCTGGCTTGCGCTTCAATCTGCCGAGACTAGGAGCTGGCCAGCGCGCACCTTCCCGCTGTGTGTGCTGCTGTCCGCAACCAGCCTCCAAACAAAGCAGGGCAATAAGGCAAGAGAAGTAAGCGCCCCAGGAGGGAATCTGCCTGCGAGGGAAGCTGTGCAGCACATCCCTTGTTCCGCTCGCCACTTCCCTGACTCTTAGGCAAAGCCCATCTCAGCTGGCTTGTAGGCGTGCCTCTGTGCTCAGAAGTACCCCCGTGGCAGGCAGGACAGTGCGAGAAGTACTCTGGGCATGCAGCATGCTGCTTCCCATGCCTGGGAGAAACCGCGAGCAGGTGCCTCGCTTGCGCTTCAATCTGCCGAGACTAGGAGCTGGCAAGCGCGCACCTTCCCGCTGTGTGTGCTGCTGTCCGCAAAGAGCCTCCAAACAAAGCAGGGCACTAAGGCAAGAGAACTAAGCGCCCCAGGAGGGAATCTGCCTGCGAGGGAAGCTGTGCAGCACATCCCTTGTTCCGCTCGCCACTTCCCTGACTCTTAGGCAAAGCCCATCTCAGCTGGCTTGTAGGTGTGCCTCCATGCTCAGAAGCAGCCCCGAGGAAGGCAGGACAGTGCGAGAAGTAATCGGGGCATGCAGCATGCTGCTTCCCATGCCCGGGACAAACTGCGAGCAGGTGCCTGGCTTGCGCTTCAATCTGCCGAGACTTGGAGCTGGCCAGCGCGCACCTTCCCGCTGTGTGTGCTGCTGTCCGCAAACAGCCTCCAAACAAAGCAGGGCACTGAGGCAAGGGAAGTAAGCGCCCCAGGAGGGAATCTGCCTGCGAGGGAAGCTGTGCAGCACATCGCTTGTTCCACTCGCCACTTCCCTGACTCTTAGGCAAAGCCCATCTCAGCTGGCTTGTAGGCGTGCCTCCGTGCTCAGAAGCAGCCCCGAGGAAGGCAGGACAGTGCGAGATGTCTTCTGGGCATGCAGCATGCTGCTTCCCATGCCCGGACAAATTGCGAGCAGGTGCCTGGCTTGCGCTTCTATGTGCCGAGACTTGGAGCTGGCCAGCGCGCACCTTCCCGCTGTGTGTGCTGCTGTCCGCAAAGAGCCTCCAAACAAAGCAGGGCACTGAGGCAAGAGAAGTAAGCGCCCCAGGAGGGAATCTGCCTGTGAGGGAAGCTGTGCAGCACATCCCTTGTTCCGCTCGCCACTTCCCTGACTCTTAGGCAAAGCCCATCTCAGCTGGCTTGTAGGTGTGCCTCCATGCTCAGAAGCAGCCCCGAGGAAGGCAGGACAGTGCGAGAAGTAATCGGGGCATGCAGCATGCTGCTTCCCATGCCCGGGACAAACTGCGAGCAGGTGCCTGGCTTGCGCTTCAATCTGCCGAGACTTGGAGCTGGCCAGCGCACACCTTCCCGCTGTGTGTGCTGCTGTCCGCAACCAGCCTCCTAACAAAGCAGGGCACTAAGGCAGGAGAAGTAAGCGCCCCAGGAGGGAATCTGCCTGCGAGGGAAGCTGTGCAGCACATCCCTTGTTCCGCTCGCCACTTCCCTGACTCTTAGGCAAAGCCCATCTCAGCTGGCTTGTAGGCGTACCTCCGTGCTCAGAAGCAGCCCCGAGGAAGGCAGGACAGTGCGAGAAGTAATCGGGGCACGCAGCATGCTGCTTCCCATGCCCGGGACAAACTGCGAGCAGGTGCCTGGCTTGCGCTTCTATGTGCCGAGACTTGGAGCTGGCCAGCGCGCACCTTCCCGCTGTGTGTGCTGCTGTCCGCAACCAGCCTCCTAACAAAGCAGGGCACTAAGGCAGGAGAAGTAAGCGCCCCAGGAGGGAATCTGCCTGCGAGGGAACCTGTGCAGCACATCCCTTGTTCCGCTCGACACTTACCTCACTCTTAGGCAAAGCCCATCTCAGCTGGCTTGTAGGCGTGCCTCCGTGCTCAGAAGCAGCCCCGTGGCAGGCAGGACAGTGCGAGATGTCTTCCGGGCACGTAGCATGCTGCTTCCCATGCCCGGGACAAACTGCGAGCAGGTGCCTGGCTTGCGCTTCAATCTGCCGAGACTTGGAGCTGGTCAGCGCGCACCTTCCCGCTGTGTGTGCTGCTGTCCGCAACCAGCCTCCTAACAAAGCAGGGCACTAAGGCAAGAGAAGTCAGCGCCCCAGGAGGGAATCTGCCTGCGAGGGAAGCTGTGCAGCACATCCCTTGTTCCGCTCGACACTTCCCTGACTCTTAGGCAAAGCCCATCTCAGCTGGCTTGTAGGCGTGCCTGCGTGCTCAGAAGCAGCCCCGTGGCAGGCAGGACAGTGCGAGAAGTACTCTGGGCATGCAGCATGCTGCTTCCACGCCCGGGACAAACTGCGAGCAGGTGCCTGGCTTGCGCTTCTATGTGCCGAGACTTGGAGCTGGCGAGCGCGCACCTTCCCGCTGTGTGTGCTGCTGTCCGCAAACAGCCTCCAAACAAAGCAGGGCACTGAGGCAAGGGAAGTAAGCGCCCCAGGAGGGAATCTGCCTGCGAGGGAAGCTGTGCAGCACATCCCTTGTTCCACTCGCCACTTCCCTGACTCTTAGGCAAAGCCCATCTCAGCTGGCTTGTAGGCGTGCCTCCGTGCTCAGAAGCAGCCCCGAGGAAGGCAGGACAGTGCGGGATGTCTTCTGGGCACGCAGCATGCTGCTTCCCATGCCCGGGACAAACCGCAAGCAGGTGCCTCGCTTGCGCTTCAATCTGCCAAGACTTGGAGCTGAGAGCGCGCACCTTCCCGCTGTGTGTGCTGCTGTCCGCAAACAGCCTCCAAACAAAGCAGGGCACTGAGGCAAGAGAAGTAAGCGCCCCAGGAGGGAATCTGCCTGCGAGGGAAGCTGTGCAGCACATCCCTTGTTCCGCTCGACACTTCCCTGACTCTTAGGCAAAGCCCATCTCAGCTGGCTTGTAGGCGTGCCTCCGTGCTCAGAAGCAGCCCCGTGGCAGGCAGGACAGTGCGAGAAGTACTCTGCGCATGCAGCATGCTGCTTCCCATGCCCGGGACAAACTGCGAGCAGGTGCCTGGCTTGCGCTTCTATGTGCCGAGACTTGGAGCTGGCCAGCGCGCACCTTCCCGCTGTGTGTGCTGCTGTCCGCAACCAGCCTTCTAACAAAGCAGGGCACTGAGGCAAGAGAAGTAAGCGCCCCAGGAGGGAATCTGCCTGCGAGGGAAGCTGTGCAGCACATCCCTTGTTCCGCTCGCCACTTCCCTGACTCTTAGGCAAAGCCCATCTCAGCTGGCTTGTAGGCGTGCCTCCGTGCTCAGAAGCACCCCCGTGGCAGGCAGGACAGTGCGAGATGTCTTCTGGGCACGTAGCATGCTGCTTCCCATGCCCGGGACAAACTGCGAGCAGGTGCCTGGCTTGCGCTTCTATGTGCCGAGACTTGGAGCTGGCCAGCGTGCACCTTCCCGCTGTGTGTGCTGCTGTCCGCAAACAGCCTCCTAAAAAAGCAGGGCACTGAGGCAAGAGAAGTAAGCGCCCCAGGAGGGAATCTGCCTGCGAGGGAAGCTGTGCAGCACATCCCTTGTTCCGCTCGCCACTTCCCTGACTCTTAGGCAAAGCCCATCTCAGCTGGCTTGTAGGGTTGCCTCCGTGCTCAGAAGCACCCCCGTGGCAGGCAGGACAGTGCGAGAACTACTCGGGTCACGCAGCATGCTGCTTCCCATGCCCGGGACAAACTGCGAGCAGGTGCCTCGCTTGCGCTTCAATCTGCCGAGACTTGGAGCTGACCAGCGCGCACCTTCCCGCTGTGTGTGCTGCTGTCCGCAAAAAGCCTCCAAACAAAGCAGGGCACTAAGGCAAGAGAACTACGAGCCCCAGGAGGGAATCTGCCTGCGAGGGAAGCTGTGCAGCACATCCCTTGTTCCGCTCGACACTTCCCTGACTCTTAGGCAAAGCCCATCTCAGCTTGCTTGTAGGCGTGCCTCCATGCTCAGAAGCAACCCCGAGGAAGGCAGGACAGTGCGGGACGTCTTCTGGGCACGCAGCATGCTGCTTCCCATGCCCGGGACAAACCGCGAGCAGGTGCCTCGCTTGCTCTTCTATGTGCCGAGACTTCGAGCTGACCAGCGCGCACCTTCCCGCTGTGTGTGCTGCTGTCCGCAAAAAGCCTCCAAACAAAGCAGGGCACTAAGGCAAGAGAAGTAAGCGCCCCAGGAGGGAATCTGCCTGCGAGGGAACCTGTGCAGCACATGCCTTGTTCCGCTCGACACTTCCCTGACTCTTAGGCAAAGCCCATCTCAGCTGGCTTGTAGGCGTGCCTCCGTGCTCAGAAGCACCCCCGTGGCAGGCAGGACAGTGCGAGATGTCTTCCGGGCACGTAGCATGCTCCTTCCCATGCCCGGGACAAACCGTGAGCAGGTGCCTGGCTTGCGCTTCTATGTGTTCAGACTTGGAGCTGACCAGCGCGTACCTTCCCGCTGTGTGTGCTGCTGTCCGCAACCAGCCTCCTAACAAAGCAGGGCACTAAGGCAGGAGAAGTAAGCGCCCCAGGAGGGAATCTGCCTGCGAGGGAAGCTGTGCAGCACATCCCTTGTTCCGCTCGCCACTTCCCTGACTCTTAGGCAAAGCCCATCTCAGCTGGCTTGTAGGCGTGCCTCCGTGCTCAGAAGCAGCCCCGAGGAAGGCAGGACAGTGCGAGAAGTAATCGGGGCACGCAGCATGCTGCTTCCCATGCCCGGGACAAACTGCGAGCAGGTGCCTGGCTTGCGCTTCTATGTGCCGAGACTTGGAGCTGGCCAGCGCGCACCTTCCCGCTGTGTGTGCTGCTGTCCGCAACCAGCCTCCTAACAAAGCAGGGCACTAAGGCAGGAGAAGTAAGCGCCCCAGGAGGGAATCTGCCTGCGAGGGAACCTGTGCAGCACATCCCTTGTTCCGCTCGACACTTACCTCACTCTTAGGCAAAGCCCATCTCAGCTGGCTTGTAGGCGTGCCTCCGTGCTCAGAAGCAGCCCCGTGGCAGGCAGGACAGTGCGAGATGTCTTCCGGGCACGTAGCATGCTCCTTCCCATGCCCGGGACAAACCGCGAGCAGGTGCCTGGCTTGCACTTCAATCTGCCGAGACTTGGAGCTGGCCAGCGCGCACCTTCCCGCTGTGTGTGCTGCTGTCCGCAACCAGCCTCCAAACAAAGCAGGGCACTAAGGCAAGAGAAGTAAGCGCCCCAGGAGGGAATCTGCCTGTGAGAGAAGCTGTGCAGCACATCCCTTGTTCCGCTCGCCACTTCCCTGACTCTTAGGCAAAGCCCATCTCAGCTGGCTTGTAGGCATGCCTCCGTGCTCAGAAGCAGCCCCGTGGCAGGCAGGACAGTGCGAGATGTCTTCTGGGCACGTAGCATGCTCCTTCCCATGCCCGGGACAAACCGTGAGCAGGTGCCTGGCTTGCGCTTCTATGTGTTCAGACTTGGAGCTGACCAGCGCGCACCTTCCCGCTGTGTGTGCTGCTGTCCGCAACCAGCCTCCTAACAAAGCAGGGCACTAAGGCAGGAGAAGTAAGCGCCCCAGGAGGGAATCTGCCTGCGAGGGAACCTGTGCAGCACATCCCTTGTTCCGCTCGACACTTCCCTGACTCTTAGGCAAAGCCCATCTCAGCTGGCTTGTAGGCATGCCTCCATGCTCAGAAGCAGCCCCGAGGAAGGCAGGACAGTGCGAGAAGTAATCGGGGCATGCAGCATGCTGCTTCCCATGCCCGGGACAAACTGCGAGCAGGTGCCTGGCCTGCGCTTCAATCTGCCGAGACTTGGAGCTGGCCAGCGCGCACCTTCCCGCAGTGTGTGCTGCTGTCCGCAAAGAGCCTCCAAACAAAGCAGGGCACTAAGGCAAGAGAAGTCAGCGCCCCAGGAGGGAATCTGCCTGCGAGGGAACCTGTGCAGCACATCCCTTGTTCCGCTCACCACTTCCCTGACTCTTAGGCAAAGCCCATCTCAGCTGGCTTGTAGGCGTGCCTCCGTGCTCAGAAGCAGCCCCGAGGAAGGCAGGACAGTGCGGGATGTCTTCTGGGCACGCAGCATGCTGCTTCCCATGCCCGGGACAAACTGCGAGCAGGTGCCTGGCTTGCGCTTCAATCTGCCGAGACTTGGAGCTGGTCAGCGCGCACCTTCCCGCTGTGTGTGCTGCTGTCCGCAACCAGCCTCCTAACAAAGCAGGGCACTAAGGCAAGAGAAGTCAGCGCCCCAGGAGAGAATCTGCCTGCGAGGGAAGCTGTGCAGCACATCCCTTGTTCCGCTCGACACTTCCCTGACTCTTAGGCAAAGCCCATCTCAGCTGGCTTGTAGGCGTGCCTCCGTGCTCAGAAGCAGCCCTGTGGCAGGCAGGACAGTGCGAGATGTCTTCTGGGCACGTAGCATGCTCCTTCCCATGCCCGGGACAAACTGCGAGCAGGTGCCTGGCTTGCGCTTCAATCTGCCGAGACTAGGAGCTGGCCAGCGCGCACCTTCCCGCTGTGTGTGCTGCTGTCCGCAACCAGCCTCCAAACAAAGCAGGGCACTGAGGCAAGAGAAGTAAGCGCCCCAGGAGGGAATCTGCCTGCGAGGGAACCTGTGCAGCACATCCCTTGTTCCGCTCGCCACTTCCCTGACTCTTAGGCAAAGCCCATCTCAGCTGGCTTGTAGGCGTGCCTCCGTGCTCAGAAGCAGCCCCGAGGAAGGCAGGACAGTGCGGGATGTCTTCTGGGCACGCAGCATGCTGCTTCCCATGCCCGGGACAAACTGCGAGCAGGTGCCTGGCTTGCGCTTCAATCTGCCGAGACTTGGAGCTGGCCAGCGTGCACCTTCCCGCTGTGTGTGCTGCTGTCCGCAAAGAGCCTCCAAACAAAGCAGGGCACTAAGGCAAGAGAAGTAAGCGCCCCAGGAGGGAATCTGCCTGCGAGGGAAGCTGTGCAGCACATCGCTTGTTCCGCTCGACACTTCCCTGACTCTTAGGCAAAGCCCATCTCAGCTGGCTTGTAGGCCTGCCTCCGTGCTCATAAGCAGCCCAGAGGAAGGCAGGACAGTGCGAGATGTCTTCTGGGCACGTAGCATGCTCCTTCCCATGCCCAGGACAAACCGTGAGCAGGTGCCTGGCTTGCGCTTCTATGTGCTGAGACTTGGAGCTGGCCAGCGCGCACCTTCCTGCAGTGTGTGCTGCTGTCTGCATCCAGCCTCCAAACAAAGCAGGGCGGTGAGGCAAGAGAAGTAAGCGCCCCAGGAGGGAATCTGCCTGCGAGGGAAGCTGTGCAGCACATCCCTTGTTCCACTCGCCACTTCCCTGACTCTTAGGCAAAGCCCATCTCAGCTGGCTTGTAGGCGTGCCTCCGTGCTCAGAAGCAGCCCCGTGGCAGGCAGGACAGTGCGAGATGTCTTCCGGGCACGTAGCATGCTCCTTCCCATGCCCGGGACAAACCGTGAGCAGGTGCCTGGCTTGCGCTTCTATGTGTTCAGACTTGGAGCTGACCAGCGCGTACCTTCCCGCTGTGTGTGCTGCTGTCCGCAACCAGCCTCCTAACAAAGCAGGGCACTAAGGCAAGAGAAGTAAGCGCCCCAGGAGGGAATCTGCCTGCGAGGGAAGCTGTGCAGCACATCCCTTGTTCCGCTCGACACTTCCCTGACTCTTAGGCAAAGCCCATCTCAGCTGGCTTGTAGGCGTGCCTGCGTGCTCAGAAGCAGCCCCGTGGCAGGCAGGACAGTGCGAGAAGTACTCTGGGCATGCAGCATGCTCCTTCCCATGCCCGGGACAAACTGCGAGCAGGTGCCTGGCTTGCGCTTCTATGTGCCGAGACTTGGAGCTGGCCAGCGCGCACCTTCCCGCAGTGTGTGCTGCTGTCCGCAAACACCCTCCAAACAAAGCAGGGCACTGAGGCAAGGGAAGTAAGCGCCCCAGGAGGGAATCTGCCTGCGAGGGAAGCTGTGCAGCACATCGCTTGTTCCACTCGCCACTTCCCTGACTCTTAGGCAAAGCCCATCTCAGCTGGCTTGTAGGCCTGCCTCCGTGCTCAGAAGCAGCCCCGAGGAAGGCAGGACAGTGCGAGAAGTACTCTGGGCATGCAGCATGCTGCTTCCCATGCCCGGGACAAACCGCGAGCAGGTGCCTGGCTTGCGCTTCAATCTGCCGAGACTTGGAGCTGGCCAGCGCGCACCTTCCCGCAGTGTGTGCTGCTGTCCGCAAACAGCCTCCAAACAAAGCAGGGCACTAAGGCAAGAGAAGTCAGCGCCCCAGGAGGGAATCTGCCTGCGAGGGAACCTGTGCAGCACATCCCTTGTTCCGCTCGACACTTCCCTGACTCTTAGGCAAAGCCCATCTCAGCTGGCTTGTAGGCGTGCCTCCGTGCTCAGAAGCAGCCCCGAGGAAGGCAGGACAGTGCGGGATGTCTTCTGGGCACGCAGCATGCTGCTTCCCATGCCCGGGACAAACTGCGAGCAGGTGCCTGGCTTGCGCTTCTATGTGCCGAGACTTGGAGCTGGCCAGCGCGCACCTTCCCGCTGTGTGTGCTGCTGTCCGCAACCAGCCTCCTAACAAAGCAGGGCACTAAGGCAGGAGAAGTAAGCGCCCCAGGAGGGAATCTGCCTGCGAGGGAACCTGTGCAGCACATCCCTTGTTCCGCTCGACACTTACCTCACTCTTAGGCAAAGCCCATCTCAGCTGGCTTGTAGGCGTGCCTCCGTGCTCAGAAGCAGCCCCGTGGCAGGCAGGACAGTGCGAGATGTCTTCCGGGCACGTAGCATGCTCCTTCCCATGCCCGGGACAAACCGCGAGCAGGTGCCTGGCTTGCACTTCAATCTGCCGAGACTTGGAGCTGGCCAGCGCGCACCTTCCCGCTGTGTGTGCTGCTGTCCGCAACCAGCCTCCAAACAAAGCAGGGCACTAAGGCAAGAGAAGTAAGCGCCCCAGGAGGGAATCTGCCTGTGAGAGAAGCTGTGCAGCACATCCCTTGTTCCGCTCGCCACTTCCCTGACTCTTAGGCAAAGCCCATCTCAGCTGGCTTGTAGGCATGCCTCCGTGCTCAGAAGCAGCCCCGTGGCAGGCAGGACAGTGCGAGATGTCTTCTGGGCACGTAGCATGCTCCTTCCCATGCCCGGGACAAACCGTGAGCAGGTGCCTGGCTTGCGCTTCTATGTGTTCAGACTTGGAGCTGACCAGCGCGCACCTTCCCGCTGTGTGTGCTGCTGTCCGCAACCAGCCTCCTAACAAAGCAGGGCACTAAGGCAGGAGAAGTAAGCGCCCCAGGAGGGAATCTGCCTGCGAGGGAACCTGTGCAGCACATCCCTTGTTCCGCTCGACACTTCCCTGACTCTTAGGCAAAGCCCATCTCAGCTGGCTTGTAGGCATGCCTCCATGCTCAGAAGCAGCCCCGAGGAAGGCAGGACAGTGCGAGAAGTAATCGGGGCATGCAGCATGCTGCTTCCCATGCCCGGGACAAACTGCGAGCAGGTGCCTGGCCTGCGCTTCAATCTGCCGAGACTTGGAGCTGGCCAGCGCGCACCTTCCCGCAGTGTGTGCTGCTGTCCGCAAAGAGCCTCCAAACAAAGCAGGGCACTAAGGCAAGAGAAGTCAGCGCCCCAGGAGGGAATCTGCCTGCGAGGGAACCTGTGCAGCACATCCCTTGTTCCGCTCACCACTTCCCTGACTCTTAGGCAAAGCCCATCTCAGCTGGCTTGTAGGCCTGCCTCCGTGCTCAGAAGCAGCCCCGAGGAAGGCAGGACAGTGCGGGATGTCTTCTGGGCACGCAGCATGCTGCTTCCCATGCCCGGGACAAACTGCGAGCAGGTGCCTGGCTTGCGCTTCAATCTGCCGAGACTTGGAGCTGGTCAGCGCGCACCTTCCCGCTGTGTGTGCTGCTGTCCGCAACCAGCCTCCTAACAAAGCAGGGCACTAAGGCAAGAGAAGTCAGCGCCCCAGGAGAGAATCTGCCTGCGAGGGAAGCTGTGCAGCACATCCCTTGTTCCGCTCGACACTTCCCTGACTCTTAGGCAAAGCCCATCTCAGCTGGCTTGTAGGCGTGCCTCCGTGCTCAGAAGCAGCCCCGTGGCAGGCAGGACAGTGCGAGATGTCTTCTGGGCACGTAGCATGCTCCTTCCCATGCCCGGGACAAACTGCGAGCAGGTGCCTGGCTTGCGCTTCAATCTGCCGAGACTAGGAGCTGGCCAGCGCGCACCTTCCCGCTGTGTGTGCTGCTGTCCGCAACCAGCCTCCAAACAAAGCAGGGCACTGAGGCAAGAGAAGTAAGCGCCCCAGGAGGGAATCTGCCTGCGAGGGAACCTGTGCAGCACATCCCTTGTTCCGCTCGCCACTTCCCTGACTCTTAGGCAAAGCCCATCTCAGCTGGCTTGTAGGCGTGCCTCCGTGCTCAGAAGCAGCCCCGAGGAAGGCAGGACAGTGCGGGATGTCTTCTGGGCACGCAGCATGCTGCTTCCCATGCCCGGGACAAACTGCGAGCAGGTGCCTGGCTTGCGCTTCAATCTGCCGAGACTTGGAGCTGGCCAGCGTGCACCTTCCCGCTGTGTGTGCTGCTGTCCGCAAAGAGCCTCCAAACAAAGCAGGGCACTAAGGCAAGAGAAGTAAGCGCCCCAGGAGGGAATCTGCCTGCGAGGGAAGCTGTGCAGCACATCGCTTGTTCCGCTCGACACTTCCCTGACTCTTAGGCAAAGCCCATCTCAGCTGGCTTGTAGGCCTGCCTCCGTGCTCATAAGCAGCCCAGAGGAAGGCAGGACAGTGCGAGATGTCTTCTGGGCACGTAGCATGCTCCTTCCCATGCCCAGGACAAACCGTGAGCAGGTGCCTGGCTTGCGCTTCTATGTGCTGAGACTTGGAGCTGGCCAGCGCGCACCTTCCTGCAGTTTGTGCTGCTGTCTGCATCCAGCCTCCAAACAAAGCAGGGCGGTGAGGCAAGAGAAGTAAGCGCCCCAGGAGGGAATCTGCCTGCGAGGGAAGCTGTGCAGCACATCCCTTGTTCCACTCGCCACTTCCCTGACTCTTAGGCAAAGCCCATCTCAGCTGGCTTGTAGGCGTGCCTCCGTGCTCAGAAGCAGCCCCGTGGCAGGCAGGACAGTGCGAGATGTCTTCCGGGCACGTAGCATGCTCCTTCCCATGCCCGGGACAAACCGTGAGCAGGTGCCTGGCTTGCGCTTCTATGTGTTCAGACTTGGAGCTGACCAGCGCGTACCTTCCCGCTGTGTGTGCTGCTGTCCGCAACCAGCCTCCTAACAAAGCAGGGCACTAAGGCAAGAGAAGTAAGCGCCCCAGGAGGGAATCTGCCTGCGAGGGAAGCTGTGCAGCACATCCCTTGTTCCGCTCGACACTTCCCTGACTCTTAGGCAAAGCCCATCTCAGCTGGCTTGTAGGCGTGCCTGCGTGCTCAGAAGCAGCCCCGTGGCAGGCAGGACAGTGCGAGAAGTACTCTGGGCATGCAGCATGCTCCTTCCCATGCCCGGGACAAACTGCGAGCAGGTGCCTGGCTTGCGCTTCTATGTGCCGAGACTTGGAGCTGGCCAGCGCGCACCTTCCCGCAGTGTGTGCTGCTGTCCGCAAACACCCTCCAAACAAAGCAGGGCACTGAGGCAAGGGAAGTAAGCGCCCCAGGAGGGAATCTGCCTGCGAGGGAAGCTGTGCAGCACATCGCTTGTTCCACTCGCCACTTCCCTGACTCTTAGGCAAAGCCCATCTCAGCTGGCTTGTAGGCCTGCCTCCGTGCTCAGAAGCAGCCCCGAGGAAGGCAGGACAGTGCGAGAAGTACTCTGGGCATGCAGCATGCTGCTTCCCATGCCCGGGACAAACCGCGAGCAGGTGCCTGGCTTGCGCTTCAATCTGCCGAGACTTGGAGCTGGCCAGCGCGCACCTTCCCGCAGTGTGTGCTGCTGTCCGCAAACAGCCTCCAAACAAAGCAGGGCACTAAGGCAAGAGAAGTCAGCGCCCCAGGAGGGAATCTGCCTGCGAGGGAAGCTGTGCAGCACATCCCTTGTTCCGCTCGACACTTCCCTGACTCTTAGGCAAAGCCCATCTCAGCTGGCTTGTAGGCGTGCCTCCGTGCTCAGAAGCAGCCCCGAGGAAGGCAGGACAGTGCGGGATGTCTTCTGGGCACGCAGCATGCTGCTTCCCATGCCCGGGACAAACTGCGAGCAGGTGCCTGGCTTGCGCTTCTATGTGCCGAGACTTGGAGCTGGCCAGCGCGCACCTTCCCGCTGTGTGTGCTGCTGTCCGCAAACAGCCTCCAAACAAAGCAGGGCACTGAGGCAAGAGAAGTAAGCGCCCCAGGAGGGAATCTGCCTGCGAGGGAAGCTGTGCAGCACATCCCTTGTTCCGCTCGACACTTCCCTCTTAGGCAAAGCCCATCTCAGCTGGCTTGTAGGCGTGCCTCCGTGCTCAGAAGCAGCCCCGTGGCAGGCAGGACAGTGCGAGATGTCTTCTGGGCACGTAGCATGCTGCTTCCCATGCCCGGGACAAACTGCGAGCAGGTGCCTGGCTTGCGCTTCAATCTGCCGAGACTAGGAGCTGGCCAGCGCGCACCTTCCCGCTGTGTGTGCTGCTGTCCGCAAACAGCCTCCAAACAAAGCAGGGCACTAAGGCAAGAGAAGTAAGCGCCCCAGGAGGGAATCTGCCTGCGAGGGAAGCTGTGCAGCACATCGCTTGTTCCGCTCGCCACTTCCCTGACTCTTAGGCAAAGCCCATCTCAGCTGGCTTGTAGGCGTGCCTCCGTGCTCAGAAGTAGCCCCGAGGAAGGCAGAACAGTGCGAGATGTCTTCTGGGCATGCAGCATGCTGCTTCCCATGCCCGGACAAATTGCGAGCAGGTGCCTGGCTTGCGCTTCTATGTGCCGAGACTTGGAGCTGGCCAGCGCGCACCTTCCCGCTGTGTGTGCTGCTGTCCGCAAACAGCCTCCTAACAAAGCAGGGCACTGAGGCAAGAGAAGTAAGCGCCCCAGGAGGGAATCTGCCTGCGAGGGAAGCTGTGCAGCACATCCCTTGTTCCGCTCGCCACTTCCCTGACTCTTAGGCAAAGCCCATCTCAGCTTGCTTGTAGGCGTGCCTCCGTGCTCAGAAGCAGCCCCGAGGAAGGCAGGACAGTGCGGGATGTCTTCTGGGCACGCAGCATGCTGCTTCCAATGCCCGGGACAAACCGCGAGCAGGTGCCTGGCTTGCGCTTCAATCTGCCGAGACTTGGAGCTGACCAGCGCGCACCTTTCCGCTGTGTGTGCTGCTGTCCGCAAACAGCCTCCAAACAAAGCAGGGCACTAAGGCAAGAGAAGTAAGCGCCCCAGGAGGGAATCTGCCTGCGAGGGAAGCTGTGCAGCACATCGCTTGTTCCGCTCGACACTTCCCTGACTCTTAGGCAAAGCCTATCTCAGCTGGCTTGTAGGCGTGCCTCTGTGCTCAGAAGCAGCCCCGAGGAAGGCAGGACAGTGCGAGATGTCTTCTGGGCATGCAGCATGCTGCTTCCCATGCCCGGACAAATTGCGAGCAGGTGCCTCGCTTGCGCTTCTATGTGCCGAGACTTGGAGCTGGCCAGCGCGCACCTTCCCGCTGTGTGTGCTGCTGTCCGCAAACAGCCTCCTAACAAAGCAGGGCACTGAGGCAAGAGAAGTAAGCGCCCCAGGAGGGAATCTGCCTGCGAGGGAAGCTGTGCAGCACATCCCTTGTTCCACTCGCCACTTCCCTGACTCTTAGGCAAAGCCCATCTCAGCTGGCTTGTAGGAGTGCCTCCGTGCTCAGAAGCAGCCCCGTGGCAGGCAGAACAGTGCGAGAAGTACTCTGGGCATGCAGCATGCTGCTTCCCATGCCCGGGACAAACTGCAAGCAGGTGCCTCGCTTGCGCTTCTATGTGCCGAGACTTGAAGCTGGCCAGCGCGCACCTTCCCGCTGTGTGTGCTGCTGTCCGCAAACAGCCTCCAAACAAAGCAGGGCACTAAGGCAAGAGAACTAAGAGCCCCAGGAGGGAATCTGCCTGCGAGGGAAGCTGTGCAGCACATCCCTTGTTCCGCTCGCCACTTCCCTGACTCTTAGGCAAAGCCCATCTCAGCTGGCTTGTAGGCGTGCCTGCGTGCTCAGAAGCAGCCCCGTGGCAGGCAGGACAGTGCGAGAAGTACTCTGGGCATGCAGCATGCTGCTTCCACGCCCGGGACAAACTGCGAGCAGGTGCCTGGCTTGCGCTTCTATGTGCCGAGACTTGGAGCTGGCGAGCGCGCACCTTCCCGCTGTGTGTGCTGCTGTCCGCAAACAGCCTCCAAACAAAGCAGGGCACTGAGGCAAGGGAAGTAAGAGCCCCAGGAGGGAATCTGCCTGCGAGGGAAGCTGTGCAGCACATCGCTTGTTCCACTCGCCACTTCCCTGACTCTTAGGCAAAGCCCATCTCAGCTGGCTTGTAGGCGTGCCTCCGTGCTCAGAAGCAGCCCCGAGGAAGGCAGGACAGTGCGAGATGTCTTCTGGGCATGCAGCATGCTGCTTCCCATGCCCGGACAAATTGCGAGCAGGTGCCTGGCTTGCGCTTCTATGTGCCGAGACTTGGAGCTGACCAGCGCGCACCTTCCCGCTGTGTGTGCTGCTGTCCGCAAAAAGCCTCCAAACAAAGCAGGGCACTGAGGCAAGAGAACTACGAGCCCCAGGAGGGAATCTGCCTGCGAGGGAAGCTGTGCAGCACATCCCTTGTTCCGCTCGACACTTCCCTGACTCTTAGGCAAAGCCCATCTCAGCTGGCTTGTAGGCGTGCCTCCATGCTCAGAAGCAGCCCCGAGGAAGGCAGGACAGTGCGGGATGTCATCTGGGCACGCAGCATGCTGCTTCCCATGCCCGGGACAAACCGCGAGCAGGTGCCTCGCTTGCGCTTCAATCTGCCAAGACTTGGAGCTGGCGAGCGCGCACCTTCCCGCTGTGTGTGCTGCTGTCCGCAAACAGCCTCCAAACAAAGCAGGGCACTGAGGCAAGAGAAGTAAGTGCCCCAGGAGGGAATCTGCCTACGAGGGAAGCTGTGCAGCACATCCCTTGTTCCGCTCGCCACTTCCCTGACTCTTAGGCAAAGCCCATCTCAGCTGGCTTGTAGGCCTGCCTCCGTGCTCAGAAGCAGCCCCGAGGAAGGCAGGACAGTGCGGGATGTCTTCTGGGCACGCAGCATGCTGCTTCCCATGCCCGGGACAAACTGCGAGCAGGTGCCTGGCTTGCGCTTCTATGTGCCGAGACTTGGAGCTGGCCAGCGCGCACCTTCCCGCTGTGTGTGCTGCTGTCCGCAAACAGCCTCCAAACAAAGCAGGGCACTGAGGCAAGAGAAGTAAGCGCCCCAGGAGGGAATCTGCCTGCGAGGGAAGCTGTGCAGCACATCCCTTGTTCCGCTCGACACTTCCCTCTTAGGCAAAGCCCATCTCAGCTGGCTTGTAGGCGTGCCTCCGTGCTCAGAAGCAGCCCCGAGGAAGGCAGGACAGTGCGAGATGTCTTCTGGGCATGCAGCATGCTGCTTCCCATGCCCGGACAAATTGCGAGCAGGTGCCTGGCTTGCGCTTCTATGTGCCGAGACTTGGAGCTGGCCAGCGCGCACCTTCCCGCTGTGTGTGCTGCTGTCCGCAAACAGCCTCCTAACAAAGCAGGGCACTGAGGCAAGAGAAGTAAGCGCCCCAGGAGGGAATCTGCCTGCGAGGGAAGCTGTGCAGCACATCCCTTGTTCCGCTCGCCACTTCCCTGACTCTTAGGCAAAGCCCATCTCAGCTGGCTTGTAGGTGTGCCTCCGTGCTCAGAAGCAGCCCCGAGGAAGGCAGGACAGTGCGAGATGTCTTCTGGGCACGCAGAATGCTGCTTCCCATGCCCGGGACAAACTGCGAGCAGGTGCCTCGCTTGCCCTTCTATCTGCCGAGACTTGGAGCTGGCCAGCGCGCACCTTCCCGCTGTGTGTGCTGCTGTCCGCAAACAGCCTCCAAACAAAGCAGGGCACTAAGGCAAGAGAACTAAGAGCCCCAGGAGGGAATCTGCCTGCGAGGGAAGCTGTGCAGCACATCGCTTGTTCCGCTCGCCACTTCCCTGACTCTTAGGCAAAGCCCATCTCAGCTGGCTTGTAGGTGTGCCTCCGTGCTCAGAAGCACCCCCGTGGCAGGCAGGACAGTGCGAGAAGTACTCGGGGCACGCAGGATGCTGCTTCCCATGCCCGGGACAAACTGCGAGCAGGTGCCTCGCTTGCGCTTCTATGTGCCGAGACTTGGAGCTGACCAGCGCGCACCTTCCCGCTGTGTGTGCTGCTGTCCGCAAAAAGCCTCCAAACAAAGCAGGGCACTAAGGCAAGAGAACTACGAGCCCCAGGAGGGAATCTGCCTGCGAGGGAAGCTGTGCAGCACATCCCTTGTTCCGCTCGCCACTTCCCTGACTCTTAGGCAAAGCCCATCTCAGCTTGCTTGTAGGCGTGCCTCCGTGCTCAGAAGCAGCCCCGAGGAAGGCAGGACAGTGCGGGATGTCTTCTGGGCACGCAGCATGCTGCTTCCCATGCCCGGGACAAACTGCGAGCAGGTGCCTGGCTTGCGCTTCTA
Source organism: Rhea pennata (assembly GCF_028389875.1). Lineage (NCBI taxonomy): Eukaryota > Metazoa > Chordata > Aves > Rheiformes > Rheidae > Rhea > Rhea pennata. Next base: position 139,332 of record NW_026907600.1, on the reverse strand, counting down.
TGTGCCGAGACTTGGAGCTGGCCAGCGCGCACCTTCCCGCTGTGTGTGCTGCTGTCCGCAAACACCCTCCAAACAAAGCAGGGCACTAAGGCAAGAGAAGTAAGCGCCCCAGGAGGGAATCTGCCTGCGAGGGAAGCTGTGCAGCACATCCCTTGTTCCGCTCGACACTTCCCTGACTCTTAGGCAAAGCCCATCTCAGCTGGCTTGTAGGAGTGCCTCCGTGCTCAGAAGCAGCCCCGTGGCAGGCAGGACAGTGTGAGATGTCTTCTGGGCACGTAGCATGCTGCTTCCCATGCCCGGGACAAACTGCGAGCAGGTGCCTGGCTTGCGCTTCTATGTGCCGAGACTTGGAGCTGACCAGCGCGTACCTTCCCGCTGTGTGTGCTGCTGTCCGCAAACAGCCTCCAAACAAAGCAGGGCACTAAGGCAAGAGAAGTAAGCGCCCCAGGAGGGAATCTGCCTGCGAGGGAAGCTGTGCAGCACATCCCTTGTTCCGCTCGCCACTTCCCTGACTCTTAGGCAAAGCCCATCTCAGCTGGCTTGTAGGCGTGCCTCCGTGCTCAGAAGCAGCCCCGAGGAAGGCAGGACAGTGCGAGAAGTACTCTGAGCATGCAGCATGCTGCTTCCCATGCCCGGGACAAACCGCGAGCAGGTGCCTGGCTTGCGCTTCAATCTGCCGAGACTTGGAGCTGGCCAGCGCGCACCTTCCCGCTGTGTGTGCTGCTGTCCGCAAACAGCCTCCAAACAAAGCAGGGCACTGAGGCAAGGGAAGTAAGCGCCCCAGGAGGGAATCTGCCTGCGAGGGAAGCTGTGAAGCACATCCCTTGTTCCGCTCGACACTTCCCTCTTAGGCAAAGCCCATCTCAGCTGGCTTGTAGGCGTGCCTCCGTGCTCAGAAGCAGCCCCGAGGAAGGCAGGACAGTGCGAGATGTCTTCTGGGCACGTAGCATGCTGCTTCCCATGCCCGGGACAAACTGCGAGCAGGTGCCTGACTTGCGCTTCTATGTGCCGAGACTTGGAGCTGACCAGCGCGCACCTTCCCGCTGTGTGTGCTGCTGTCCGCAACCAGCCTCCAAACAATGCAGGGCACTAAGGCAAGAGAAGTAAGCGCCCCAGGAGGGAATCTGCCTGCGAGGGAAGCTGTGCAGCACATCGCTTGTTCCGCTCGCCACTTCCCTGACTCTTAGGCAAAGCCCATCTCAGCTGGCTTGTAGGTGTGCCTGCGTGCTCAGAAGCAGCCCCGTGGCAGGCAGGACAGTGCGAGAAGTACTCTGGGCATGCAGCATGCTGCTTCCACGCCCGGGACAAACTGCGAGCAGGTGCCTGGCTTGCGCTTCTATGTGCCGAGACTTGGAGCTGGCCAGTGCGCACCTTCCCGCTGTGTGTGCTGCTGTCCGCAACCAGCCTTCTAACAAAGCAGGGCACTGAGGCAAGAGAAGTAAGCGCCCCAGGAGGGAATCTGCCTGCGAGGGAAGCTGTGCAGCACATCCCTTGTTCCGCTCGACACTTCCCTGACTCTTAGGCAAAGCCCATCTCAGCTGGCTTGTAGGCCTGCCTCCGTGCTCAGAAGCAGCCCCGAGGAAGGCAGGACAGTGCGAGAAGTACTCTGGGCATGCAGCATGCTGCTTCCCATGCCCGGGACAAACTGCGAGCAGGTGCCTCGCTTGCGCTTCTATGTGCCGAGACTTGGAGCTGACCAGCGCGCACCTTCCCGCTGTGTGTGCTGCTGTCCGCAAAAAGCCTCCAAACAAAGCAGGGCACTAAGGCAAGAGAACTACGAGCCCCAGGAGGGAATCTGCCTGCGAGGGAAGCTGTGCAGCACATCCCTTGTTCCGCTCGCCACTTCCCTGACTCTTAGGCAAAGCCCCTTCAGCTGGCTTGTAGGAGTGCCTCCGTGCTCAGAAGCAGCCCCGTGGCAGGCAGGACAGTGCGAGATGTCTTCTGGGCACGCAGCATGCTGCTTCCCATGCCTGGGACAAACCGCGAGCAGGTGCCTGGCTTGCGCTTCTATGTGCCGAGACTTGGAGCTGGCCAGCGCGCACCTTCCCGCTGTGTGTGCTGCTGTCCGCAAACAGCCTCCAAACAAAGCAGGGCACTAAGGCAAGAGAACTAAGAGCCCCAGGAGGGAATCTGCCTGCGAGGGAAGCTGTGCAGCACATCCCTTGTTCCGCTCGCCACTTCCCTGACTCTTAGGCAAAGCCCATCTCAGCTGGCTTGTAGGTGTGCCTCCGTGCTCAGAAGCAGCCCCGAGGAAGGCAGGACAGTGCGAGATGTCTTCTGGGCACGCAGAATGCTGCTTCCCATGCCCGGGACAAACTGCGAGCAGGTGCCTCGCTTGCCCTTCTATCTGCCGAGACTTGGAGCTGGCCAGCGCGCACCTTCCCGCAGTGTGTGCTGCTGTCCGCAAACAGCCTCCAAACAAAGCAGGGCACTAAGGCAAGAGAACTAAGAGCCCCAGGAGGGAATCTGCCTGCGAGGGAAGCTGTGCGGCACATCGCTTGTTCCGCTCGCCACTTCCCTGACTCTTAGGCAAAGCCCATCTCAGCTGGCTTGTAGGTGTGCCTCCGTGCTCAGAAGCACCCCCGTGGCAGGCAGGACAGTGCGAGAAGTACTCGGGGCACGCAGGATGCTGCTTCCCATGCCCGGGACAAACTGCGAGCAGGTGCCTCGCTTGCGCTTCTATGTGCCGAGACTTGGAGCTGACCAGCGCGCACCTTCCCGCTGTGTGTGCTGCTGTCCGCAAAAAGCCTCCAAACAAAGCAGGGCACTAAGGCAAGAGAACTACGAGCCCCAGGAGGGAATCTGCCTGCGAGGGAAGCTGTGCAGCACATCCCTTGTTCCGCTCGCCACTTCCCTGACTCTTAGGCAAAGCCCATCTCAGCTTGCTTGTAGGCGTGCCTCCATGCTCAGAAGCAGCCCCGAGGAAGGCAGGACAGTGCGGGATGTCTTCTGGGCACGCAGCATGCTGCTTCCCATGCCCGGGACAAACCGCGAGCAGGTGCCTCGCTTGCGCTTCAATCTGCCAAGACTTGGAGCTGGCGAGCGCGCACCTTCCCGCTGTGTGTGCTGCTGTCCGCAAACAGCCTCCAAACAAAGCAGGGCACTTAGGCAAGAGAAGTAAGTGCCCCAGGAGGGAATCTGCCTGCGAGGGAAGCTGTGCAGCACATCCCTTGTTCCGCTCGCCACTTCTCTGACTCTTAGGCAAAGCCCATCTCAGCTTGCTTGTAGGCGTGCCTCCGTGCTCAGAAGCAGCCCCGTGGCAGGCAGGACAGTGCGAGCAGTAATCGGGGCATGCAGCATGCTGCTTCCCATGCCCGGGACAAACCGCGAGCAGGTGCCTGGCTTGCGCTTCAATCTGCCGAGACTTGGAGCTGGCCAGCGCGCACCTTCCCGCTGTGTGTGCTGCTGTCCGCAAACAGCCTCCAAACAAAGCAGGGCACTTAGGCAAGAGAATTAAGTGCCCCAGGAGGGAATCTGCCTGCGAGGGAAGCTGTGCAGCACATCCCTTGTTCTGCTCGCCTCTTCCCTGACTCTTAGGCAAAGCCCATCTCAGCTGGCTTGTAGGTGTGCCTCTGTGCTCAGAAGCAGCCCCGAGGAAGGCAGGACAGTGCGGGATGTCTTCTGGGCACGCAGAATGCTGCTTCCCATGCCTGGGACAAACCGCGAGCAGGTGCCTCGCTTGCGCTTCAATCTGCCGAGACTTGGAGCTGGCGAGCGCGCACCTTCCCGCTGTGTGTGCTGCTATCCGCAAACAGCCTCCAAACAAAGCAGGGCACTAAGGCAAGAGAACTAAGAGCCCCAGGAGGGAATCTGCCTGCGAGGGAAGCTGTGCAGCACATCCCTTGTTCCGCTCGCCACTTCCCTGACTCTTAGGCAAAGCCCATCTCAGCTGGCTTGTAGGTGTGCCTCCATGCTCAGAAGCAGCCCCGAGGAAGGCAGGACAGTGCGAGATGTCTTCTGGGCACGCAGCATGCTGCTTCCCATGCCTGGGACAAATAGCGAGCAGGTGTCTCGCTTGCGCTTCTATGTGCCGAGACTTGGAGCTGCCAACGCGCACCTTCCCGCTGTGTGTGCTGCTGTCCGCAAACAGCCTCCAAACAAAGCAGGGCCCTAAGGCAGGAGAAGTAAGCGCCCCAGGAGGGAATCTGCCTGCGAGGGAAGCTGTGCAGCACATCCCTTGTTCCGCTCGCCACTTCCCTGACTCTTAGGCAAAGCCCATCTCAGCTGGCTTGTAGGCGTGCCTCCGTGCTCAGAGGCAGCCCCGAGGAAGGCAGGACAGTGCGAGATGTCTTCTGGGCATGCAGCATGCTGCTTCCCATGCCCGGGACAAACTGCGAGCAGGTTCCTGGCTTGCGCTTCTATGTGCCGAGACTTGGAGCTGACCAGCGCGCACCTTCCCGCTGTGTGTGCTGCTGTCCGCAAACAGCCTCCTAACAAAGCAGGGCACTGAGGCAAGAGAAGTAAGCGCCCCAGGAGGGAATCTGCCTGCGAGGGAAGCTGTGCAGCACATCCCTTGTTCCACTCGCCACTTCCCTGACTCTTAGGCAAAGCCCATCTCAGCTGGCTTGTAGGCGTGCCTGCGTGCTCAGAAGCAGCCCCGTGGCAGGCATGACAGTGCGAGAAGTACTCTGGGCATGCAGCATGCTGCTTCCACGCCCGGGACAAACTGCGAGCAGGTGCCTGGCTTGCGCTTCTATGTGCCGAGACTTGGAGCTGGCCAGCGCGCACCTTCCCGCTGTGTGTGCTGCTGTCCGCAACCAGCCTTCTAACAAAGCAGGGCACTGAGGCAAGAGAAGTAAGCGCCCCAGGAGGGAATCTGCCTGCGAGGGAAGCTGTGCAGCACATCCCTTGTTCCGCTCGACACTTCTCTGACTCTTAGGCAAAGCCCATCTCAGCTGGCTTGTAGGCCTGCCTCCATGCTCAGAAGCAGCCCCGAGGAAGGCATGACAGTGCGAGAAGTACTCTGGGCATGCAGCATGCTGCTTCCCATGCCCGGGACAAACCGCGAGCAGGTGCCTGGCTTGTGCTTCTATGTGCCGAGACTTGGAGCTGGCCAGCGCGCACCTTCCCGCTGTGTGTGCTGCTGTCCGCAAACAGCCTCCAAACAAAGCAGGGCACTGAGGCAAGGGAAGTAAGCGCCCCAGGAGGGAATCTGCCTGCGAGGGAAGCTGTGCAGCACATCGCTTGTTCCACTCGCCACTTCCCTGACTCTTTAGGCAAAGCCCATCTCAGCTGGCTTGTAGGCGTGCCTCCGTGCTCAGAAGCAGCCCCGAGGAAGGCAGGACAGTGCGGGATGTCTTCTGGGCATGCAGCATGCTGCTTCCCATGCCCGGACAAATTGCGAGCAGGTGCCTGGCTTGCGCTTCTATGTGCCGAGACTTGGAGCTGGCCAGCGCGCACCTTCCCGCTGTGTGTGCTGCTGTCCGCAAACAGCCTCCAAACAAAGCAGGGCACTAAGGCAAGAGAACTACGAGCCCCAGGAGGGAATCTGCCTGCGAGGGAAGCTGTGCAGCACATCCCTTGTTCCGCTCGCCACTTCCCTGACTCTTAGGCAAAGCCCATCTCAGCTTGCTTGTAGGCGTGCCTCCATGCTCAGAAGAAGCCCCGAGGAAGGCAGGACAGTGCGGGATGTCTTCTGGGCACGCAGCATGCTGCTTCCCATGCCCGGGACAAACCGCGAGCAGGTGCCTCGCTTGCGCTTCAATCTGCCAAGACTTGGAGCTGGCGAGCGCGCACCTTCCCGCTGTGTGTGCTGCTGTCCGCAAACAGCCTCCAAACAAAGCAGGGCACTAAGGCAAGAGAAGTAAGCGCCCCAGGAGGGAATCTGCCTGCGAGGGAAGCTGTGCAGCACATCCCTTGTTCCGCTCGCCACTTCCCTGACTCTTAGGCAAAGCCCATCTCAGCTTGCTTGTAGGCGTGCCTCCGTGCTCAGAAGCAGCCCCGAGGAAGGCAGGACAGTGCGGGATGTCTTCTGGGCACGCAGCATGCTGCTTCCCATGCCCGGGACAAACTGCGAGCAGGTGCCTGGCTTGCGCTTCTATGTGCCGAGACTTGGAGCTGGCCAGCGCGCACCTTCCCGCTGTGTGTGCTGCTGTCCGCAAACAGCCTCCAAACAAAGCAGGGCACTAAGGCAAGAGAAGTAAGCGCCCCAGGAGGGAATCTGCCTGCGAGGGAAGCTGTGCAGCACATCCCTTGTTCCGCTCGACACTTCCCTCTTAGGCAAAGCCCATCTCAGCTGGCTTGTAGGCGTGCCTCCGTGCTCAGAAGCAGCCCCGAGGAAGGCAGGACAGTGCGAGATGTCTTCTGGGCACGTAGCATGCTCCTTCCCATGCCCGGGACAAACTGCGAGCAGGTGCCTGGCTTGCGCTTCTATGTGCCGAGACTTGGAGCTGACCAGCGCGCACCTTCCCGCTGTGTGTGCTACTGTCCGCAACCAGCCTCCAAACAAAGCAGGGCACTAAGGCAAGAGAAGTAAGCGCCCCAGGAGGGAATCTGCCTGCGAGGGAAGCTGTGCAGCACATCCCTTGTTCCGCTCGCCACTTCCCTGACTCTTAGGCAAAGCCCATCTCAGCTGGCTTGTAGGTGTGCCTCCGTGCTCAGAAGCACCCCATTGGCAGGCAGGACAGTGCGAGAAGTACTCGGGGCACGCAGCATGCTACTTCCCATGACCGGGACAAACTGCGAGCAGGTGCCTGGCTTGCGCTTCTATGTGCCGAGACTTGGAGCTGACCAGCGCGTACCTTCCCGCTGTGTGTGCTGCTGTCCGCAACCAGCCTCCAAACAAAGCAGGGCACTAAGGCAAGAGAAGTAAGCGCCCCAGGAGGGAATCTGCCTGCGAGGGAAGCTGTGCAGCACATCCCTTGTTCTGCTCGCCTCTTCCCTGACTCTTAGGCAAAGCCCATCTCAGCTTGCTTGTAGGCGTGCCTGCATGCTCAGAAGCAGCCCCGAGGAAGGCAGGACAGTGCGGGATGTCTTCTGGGCATGCAGCATGCTGCTTCCCATGCCCGGGACAAACCGCGAGCAGGTGCCTCGCTTGCGCTTCAATCTGCCAAGACTTGGAGCTGGCGAGCGCGCACCTTCCCGCTGTGTGTGCTGCTGTCCGCAAACAGCCTCCAAACAAAGCAGGGCACTTAGGCAAGAGAAGTAAGTGCCCCAGGAGGGAATCTGCCTGCGAGGGAAGCTGTGCAGCACATGCCTTGTTCCGCTCGCCACTTCCCTGACTCTTAGGCAAAGCCCATCTCAGCTTGCTTGTAGGCGTGCCTCCGTGCTCAGAAGCAGCCCCGTGGCAGGCAGGACAGTGCGAGCAGAAATCGGGGCATGCAGCATGCTGCTTCCCATGCCCGGGACAAACCGCGAGCAGGTGCCTGGCTTGCGCTTCAATCTGCCGAGACTTGGAGCTGGCCAGCGCGCACCTTCCCGCTGTGTGTGCTGCTGTCCGCAAACAGCCTCCAAACAAAGCAGGGCACTAAATCAAAGAGAAGTAAGCGCCCCAGGAGGGAATCTGCCTGCGAGGGAAGCTGTGCAGCACATCCCTTGTTCCGCTCGACACTTCCCTGACTCTTAGGCAAAGCCCATCTCAGCTGGCTTGTAGGTGTGCCTCCGTGCTCAGAAGCAGCCCCGAGGAAGGCAGGACAGTGCGAGATGTCTTCTGGGCACGCAGAATGCTGCTTCCCATGCCCGGGACAAACTGCGAGCAGGTGCCTCGCTTGCCCTTCTATCTGCCGAGACTTGGAGCTGGCCAGCGCGCACCTTCCCGCAGTGTGTGCTGCTGTCCGCAAACAGCCTCCAAACAAAGCAGGGCACTAAGGCAAGAGAACTAAGAGCCCCAGGAGGGAATCTGCCTGCGAGGGAAGCTGTGCGGCACATCGCTTGTTCCGCTCGCCACTTCCCTGACTCTTAGGCAAAGCCCATCTCAGCTGGCTTGTAGGTGTGCCTCCGTGCTCAGAAGCACCCCCGTGGCAGGCAGGACAGTGCGAGAAGTACTCGGGGCACGCAGGATGCTGCTTCCCATGCCCGGGACAAACTGCGAGCAGGTGCCTCGCTTGCGCTTCTATGTGCCGAGACTTGGAGCTGACCAGCGCGCACCTTCCCGCTGTGTGTGCTGCTGTCCGCAAAAAGCCTCCAAACAAAGCAGGGCACTAAGGCAAGAGAAGTAAGCGCCCCAGGAGGGAATCTGCCTGCGAGGGAAGCTGTGCAGCACATCCCTTGTTCCGCTCGCCACTTCCCTGACTCTTAGGCAAAGCCCATCTCAGCTTGCTTGTAGGCGTGCCTCCATGCTCAGAAGCAGCCCCGAGGAAGGCAGGACAGTGCGGGATGTCTTCTGGGCACGCAGCATGCTGCTTCCCATGCCCGGGACAAACCGCGAGCAGGTGCCTCGCTTGCGCTTCAATCTGCCAAGACTTGGAGCTGGCGAGCGCGCACCTTCCCGCTGTGTGTGCTGCTGTCCGCAAACAGCCTCCAAACAAAGCAGGGCACTTAGGCAAGAGAAGTAAGTGCCCCAGGAGGGAATCTGCCTGCGAGGGAAGCTGTGCAGCACATCCCTTGTTCCGCTCGCCACTTCTCTGACTCTTAGGCAAAGCCCATCTCAGCTTGCTTGTAGGCGTGCCTCCGTGCTCAGAAGCAGCCCCGTGGCAGGCAGGACAGTGCGAGCAGTAATCGGGGCATGCAGCATGCTGCTTCCCATGCCCGGGACAAACCGCGAGCAGGTGCCTGGCTTGCGCTTCAATCTGCCGAGACTTGGAGCTGGCCAGCGCGCACCTTCCCGCTGTGTGTGCTGCTGTCCGCAAACAGCCTCCAAACAAAGCAGGGCACTTAGGCAAGAGAATTAAGTGCCCCAGGAGGGAATCTGCCTGCGAGGGAAGCTGTGCAGCACATCCCTTGTTCTGCTCGCCTCTTCCCTGACTCTTAGGCAAAGCCCATCTCAGCTGGCTTGTAGGTGTGCCTCTGTGCTCAGAAGCAGCCCCGAGGAAGGCAGGACAGTGCGGGATGTCTTCTGGGCACGCAGAATGCTGCTTCCCATGCCTGGGACAAACCGCGAGCAGGTGCCTCGCTTGCGCTTCAATCTGCCGAGACTTGGAGCTGGCGAGCGCGCACCTTCCCGCTGTGTGTGCTGCTATCCGCAAACAGCCTCCAAACAAAGCAGGGCACTAAGGCAAGAGAACTAAGAGCCCCAGGAGGGAATCTGCCTGCGAGGGAAGCTGTGCAGCACATCCCTTGTTCCGCTCGCCACTTCCCTGACTCTTAGGCAAAGCCCATCTCAGCTGGCTTGTAGGTGTGCCTCCATGCTCAGAAGCAGCCCCGAGGAAGGCAGGACAGTGCGAGATGTCTTCTGGGCACGCAGCATGCTGCTTCCCATGCCTGGGACAAATAGCGAGCAGGTGTCTCGCTTGCGCTTCTATGTGCCGAGACTTGGAGCTGCCAACGCGCACCTTCCCGCTGTGTGTGCTGCTGTCCGCAAACAGCCTCCAAACAAAGCAGGGCCCTAAGGCAGGAGAAGTAAGCGCCCCAGGAGGGAATCTGCCTGCGAGGGAAGCTGTGCAGCACATCCCTTGTTCCGCTCGCCACTTCCCTGACTCTTAGGCAAAGCCCATCTCAGCTGGCTTGTAGGCGTGCCTCCGTGCTCAGAGGCAGCCCCGAGGAAGGCAGGACAGTGCGGGATGTCTTCTGGGCATGCAGCATGCTGCTTCCCATGCCCGGGACAAACTGCGAGCAGGTTCCTGGCTTGCGCTTCTATGTGCCGAGACTTGGAGCTGACCAGCGCGCACCTTCCCGCTGTGTGTGCTGCTGTCCGCAAACAGCCTCCTAACAAAGCAGGGCACTGAGGCAAGAGAAGTAAGCGCCCCAGGAGGGAATCTGCCTGCGAGGGAAGCTGTGCAGCACATCCCTTGTTCCGCTCGACACTTCCCTGACTCTTAGGCAAAGCCCATCTCAGCTGGCTTGTAGGCGTGCCTGCGTGCTCAGAAGCAGCCCCGTGGCAGGCATGACAGTGCGAGAAGTACTCTGGGCATGCAGCATGCTGCTTCCACGCCCGGGACAAACTGCGAGCAGGTGCCTGGCTTGCGCTTCTATGTGCCGAGACTTGGAGCTGGCCAGCGCGCACCTTCCCGCTGTGTGTGCTGCTGTCCGCAACCAGCCTTCTAACAAAGCAGGGCACTGAGGCAAGAGAAGTAAGCGCCCCAGGAGGGAATCTGCCTGCGAGGGAAGCTGTGCAGCACATCCCTTGTTCCGCTCGACACTTCTCTGACTCTTAGGCAAAGCCCATCTCAGCTGGCTTGTAGGCCTGCCTCCATGCTCAGAAGCAGCCCCGAGGAAGGCATGACAGTGCGAGAAGTACTCTGGGCATGCAGCATGCTGCTTCCCATGCCCGGGACAAACCGCGAGCAGGTGCCTGGCTTGCGCTTCTATGTGCCGAGACTTGGAGCTGGCCAGCGCGCACCTTCCCGCTGTGTGTGCTGCTGTCCGCAAACAGCCTCCAAACAAAGCAGGGCACTGAGGCAAGGGAAGTAAGCGCCCCAGGAGGGAATCTGCCTGCGAGGGAAGCTGTGCAGCACATCGCTTGTTCCACTCGCCACTTCCCTGACTCTTTAGGCAAAGCCCATCTCAGCTGGCTTGTAGGCGTGCCTCCGTGCTCAGAAGCAGCCCCGAGGAAGGCAGGACAGTGCGGGATGTCTTCTGGGCATGCAGCATGCTGCTTCCCATGCCCGGACAAATTGCGAGCAGGTGCCTGGCTTGCGCTTCTATGTGCCGAGACTTGGAGCTGGCCAGCGCGCACCTTCCCGCTGTGTGTGCTGCTGTCCGCAAACAGCCTCCAAACAAAGCAGGGCACTAAGGCAAGAGAACTACGAGCCCCAGGAGGGAATCTGCCTGCGAGGGAAGCTGTGCAGCACATCCCTTGTTCCGCTCGCCACTTCCCTGACTCTTAGGCAAAGCCCATCTCAGCTTGCTTGTAGGCGTGCCTCCATGCTCAGAAGAAGCCCCGAGGAAGGCAGGACAGTGCGGGATGTCTTCTGGGCACGCAGCATGCTGCTTCCCATGCCCGGGACAAACCGCGAGCAGGTGCCTCGCTTGCGCTTCAATCTGCCAAGACTTGGAGCTGGCGAGCGCGCACCTTCCCGCTGTGTGTGCTGCTGTCCGCAAACAGCCTCCAAACAAAGCAGGGCACTAAGGCAAGAGAAGTAAGCGCCCCAGGAGGGAATCTGCCTGCGAGGGAAGCTGTGCAGCACATCCCTTGTTCCGCTCGCCACTTCCCTGACTCTTAGGCAAAGCCCATCTCAGCTTGCTTGTAGGCGTGCCTCCGTGCTCAGAAGCAGCCCCGAGGAAGGCAGGACAGTGCGGGATGTCTTCTGGGCACGCAGCATGCTGCTTCCCATGCCCGGGACAAACTGCGAGCAGGTGCCTGGCTTGCGCTTCTATGTGCCGAGACTTGGAGCTGGCCAGCGCGCACCTTCCCGCTGTGTGTGCTGCTGTCCGCAAACAGCCTCCAAACAAAGCAGGGCACTAAGGCAAGAGAAGTAAGCGCCCCAGGAGGGAATCTGCCTGCGAGGGAAGCTGTGCAGCACATCCCTTGTTCCGCTCGACACTTCCCTCTTAGGCAAAGCCCATCTCAGCTGGCTTGTAGGCGTGCCTCCGTGCTCAGAAGCAGCCCCGAGGAAGGCAGGACAGTGCGAGATGTCTTCTGGGCACGTAGCATGCTCCTTCCCATGCCCGGGACAAACTGCGAGCAGGTGCCTGGCTTGCGCTTCTATGTGCCGAGACTTGGAGCTGACCAGCGCGCACCTTCCCGCTGTGTGTGCTGCTGTCCGCAACCAGCCTCCAAACAAAGCAGGGCACTAAGGCAAGAGAAGTAAGCGCCCCAGGAGGGAATCTGCCTGCGAGGGAAGCTGTGCAGCACATCCCTTGTTCCGCTCGCCACTTCCCTGACTCTTAGGCAAAGCCCATCTCAGCTGGCTTGTAGGTGTGCCTCCGTGCTCAGAAGCACCCCATTGGCAGGCAGGACAGTGCGAGAAGTACTCGGGGCACGCAGCATGCTACTTCCCATGACCGGGACAAACTGCGAGCAGGTGCCTCGCTTGCGCTTCTATGTGCCGAGACTTGGAGCTGACCAGCGCGCACCTTCCCGCTGTGTGTGCTGCTGTCCGCAAAAAGCCTCCTAACAAAGCAGGGCACTAAGGCAAGAGAAGTAAGCGCCCCAGGAGGGAATCTGCCTGCGAGGGAAGCTGTGCAGCACATCCCTTGTTCCGCTCGACACTTCCCTGACTCTTAGGCAAAGCCCATCTCAGCTGGCTTGTAGGCGTGCCTCCGTGCTCAGAAGCAGCCCCGTGGCAGGCAGGACAGTGCGAGATGCCTTCTGGGCACGTAGCATGCTGCTTCCCATGCCCGGGACAAACTGCGAGCAGGTGCCTGGCTTGCGCTTCTATGTGCCGAGACTTGGAGCTGACCAGCGCGTACCTTCCCGCTGTGTGTGCTGCTGTCCGCAACCAGCCTCCAAACAAAGCAGGGCACTAAGGCAAGAGAAGTAAGCGCCCCAGGAGGGAATCTGCCTGCGAGGGAAGCTGTGCAGCACATCCCTTGTTCTGCTCGCCTCTTCCCTGACTCTTAGGCAAAGCCCATCTCAGCTTGCTTGTAGGCGTGCCTCCATGCTCAGAAGCAGCCCCGAGGAAGGCAGGACAGTGCGGGATGTCTTCTGGGCATGCAGCATGCTGCTTCCCATGCCTGGGACAAACCGCGAGCAGGTGCCTCGCTTGCGCTTCAATCTGCCAAGACTTGGAGCTGGCGAGCGCGCACCTTCCCGCTGTGTGTGCTGCTGTCCGCAAACAGCCTCCAAACAAAGCAGGGCACTTAGGCAAGAGAAGTAAGTGCCCCAGGAGGGAATCTGCCTGCGAGGGAAGCTGTGCAGCACATCCCTTGTTCCGCTCGCCACTTCCCTGACTCTTAGGCAAAGCCCATCTCAGCTTGCTTGTAGGCGTGCCTCCGTGCTCAGAAGCAGCCCCGTGGCAGGCAGGACAGTGCGAGCAGTAATCGGGGCATGCAGCATGCTGCTTCCCATGCCCGGGACAAACCGCGAGCAGGTGCCTGGCTTGCGCTTCAATCTGCCGAGACTTGGAGCTGGCCAGCGCGCACCTTCCCGCTGTGTGTGCTGCTGTCCGCAAACAGCCTCCAAACAAAGCAGGGCACTAAATCAAAGAGAAGTAAGCGCCCCAGGAGGGAATCTGCCTGCGAGGGAAGCTGTGCAGCACATCCCTTGTTCCGCTCGCCTCTTCCCTGACTCTTAGGCAAAGCCCATCTCAGCTGGCTTGTAGGTGTGCCTCCGTGCTCAGAAGCAGCCCCGAGGAAGGCAGGACAGTGCGGGATGTCTTCTGGGCACGCAGAATGCTGCTTCCCATGCCTGGGACAAACCGCGAGCAGGTGCCTCGCTTGCGCTTCAATCTGCCGAGACTTGGAGCTGGCGAGCGCGCACCTTCCCGCTGTGTGTGCTGCTATCCGCAAACAGCCTCCAAACAAAGCAGGGCACTAAGGCAAGAGAACTAAGCGCTCCAGGAGGGAATCTGCCTGCGAGGGAAGCTGTGCAGCACATCCCTTGTTCCGCTCGACACTTCCCTGACTCTTAGGCAAAGCCCATCTCAGCTGGCTTGTAGGCGTGCCTCCGTGCTCAGAGGCAGCCCCGAGGAAGGCAGGACAGTGCGAGATGTCTTCTGGGCATGCAGCATGCTGCTTCCCATGCCCGGGACAAACTGCGAGCAGGTGCCTGGCTTGCGCTTCTATGTGCCGAGACTTGGAGCTGGCCAGCGCGCACCTTCCCGCTGTGTGTGCTGCTGTCCGCAACCAGCCTTCTAACAAAGCAGGGCACTGAGGCAAGAGAAGTAAGCGCCCCAGGAGGGAATCTGCCTGCGAGGGAAGCTGTGCAGCACATCCCTTGTTCCGCTCGACACTTCTCTGACTCTTAGGCAAAGCCCATCTCAGCTGGCTTGTAGGCCTGCTTCCATGCTCAGAAGCAGCCACGAGGAAGGCAGGACAGTGCGAGAAGTACTCTGGGCATGCAGCATGCTGCTTCCCATGCCCGGGACAAACCGCGAGCAGGTGCCTGGCTTGCGCTTCTATGTGCCGAGACTTGGAGCTGGCCAGCGCGCACCTTCCCGCTGTGTGTGCTGCTGTCCGCAAACAGCCTCCAAACAAAGCAGGGCACTGAGGCAAGGGAAGTAAGCGCCCCAGGAGGGAATCTGCCTGCGAGGGAAGCTGTGCAGCACATCGCTTGTTCCACTCGCCACTTCCCTGACTCTTAGGCAAAGCCCATCTCAGCTGGCTTGTAGGCGTGCCTCCGTGCTCAGAAGCAGCCCCGAGGAAGGCAGGACAGTGCGGGATGTCTTCTGGGCATGCAGCATGCTGCTTCCCATGCCCGGACAAATTGCGAGCAGGTGCCTGGCTTGCGCTTCTATGTGCCGAGACTTGGAGCTGGCCAGCGCGCACCTTCCCGCTGTGTGTGCTGCTGTCCGCAAACAGCCTCCAAACAAAGCAGGGCACTAAGGCAAGAGAACTACGAGCCCCAGGAGGGAATCTGCCTGCGAGGGAAGCTGTGCAGCACATCCCTTGTTCCGCTCGCCACTTCCCTGACTCTTAGGCAAAGCCCATCTCAGCTTGCTTGTAGGCGTGCCTCCATGCTCAGAAGAAGCCCCGAGGAAGGTAGGACAGTGCGGGATGTCTTCTGGGCACGCAGCATGCTGCTTCCCATGCCCGGGACAAACCGCGAGCAGGTGCCTCGCTTGCGCTTCAATCTGCCAAGACTTGGAGCTGGCGAGCGCGCACCTTCCCGCTGTGTGTGCTGCTGTCCGCAAACAGCCTCCAAACAAAGCAGGGCACTAAGGCAAGAGAAGTAAGCGCCCCAGGAGGGAATCTGCCTGCGAGGGAAGCTGTGCAGCACATCCCTTGTTCCGCTCGACACTTCCCTGACTCTTAGGCAAAGCCCATCTCAGCTTGCTTGTAGGCGTGCCTCCGTGCTCAGAAGCAGCCCCGAGGAAGGCAGGACAGTGCGGGATGTCTTCTGGGCACGCAGCATGCTGCTTCCCATGCCCGGGACAAACTGCGAGCAGGTGCCTGGCTTGCGCTTCTATGTGCCGAGACTTGGAGCTGGCCAGCGCGCACCTTCCCGCTGTGTGTGCTGCTGTCCGCAAACAGCCTCCAAACAAAGCAGGGCACTGAGGCAAGAGAAGTAAGCGCCCCAGGAGGGAATCTGCCTGCGAGGGAAGCTGTGCAGCACATCCCTTGTTCCGCTCGACACTTCCCTGACTCTTAGGCAAAGCCCATCTCAGCTGGCTTGTAGGTGTGCCTCCGTGCTCAGAAGCACCCCATTGGCAGGCAGGACAGTGCGAGAAGTACTCCGGGCACGCAGCATGCTACTTCCCATGACTGGGACAAACTGCGAGCAGGTGCCTCGCTTGCGCTTCTATGTGCCGAGACTTGGAGCTGACCAGCACGCACCTTCCCGCTGTGTGTGCTGCTGTCCGCAAAAAGCCTCCTAACAAAGCAGGGCACTAAGGCAAGAGAAGTAAGCGCCCCAGGAGGGAATCTGCCTGCGAGGGAAGCTGTGCAGCACATCCCTTGTTCCGCTCGACACTTCCCTGACTCTTAGGCAAAGCCCATCTCAGCTGGCTTGTAGGCGTGCCTCCGTGCTCAGAAGCAGCCCCGTGGCAGGCAGGACAGTGCGAGAAGTACTCTGGGCACGCAGCATGCTGCTTCCCATGCCCGGGACAAACCGCGAGCAGGTGCCTGGCTTGCGCTTCTATGTGCCGAGACTTGGAGCTGGCCAGCGCGCACCTTCCCGCTGTGTGTGCTGCTGTCCGCAACCAGCCTCCAAACAAAGCAGGGCACTAAGGCAAGAGAAGTAAGCGCCCCAGGAGGGAATCTGCCTGCGAGGGAAGCTGTGCAGCACATCCCTTGTTCCGCTCGCCACTTCCCTGACTCTTAGGCAAAGCCCATCTCAGCTGGCTTGTAGGCGTGCCTCCGTGCTCAGAAGCAGCCCCGAGGAAGGCAGGACAGTGCGAGATGTCTTCTGGGCATGCAGCATGCTGCTTCCCATGCCCGGACAAATTGCGAGCAGGTGCCTGGCTTGCGCTTCTATGTGCCGAGACTTGGAGCTGGCCAGCGCACACCTTCCCGCTGTGTGTGCTGCTGTCCGCAAACAGCCTCCTAACAAAGCAGGGCACTGAGGCAAGAGAAGTAAGCGCCCCAGGAGGGAATCTCGTGCGAGGGAAGCTGTGCAGCACATCCCTTGTTCCGCTCGCCACTTCCCTCACTCTTAGGCAAAGCCCATCTCAGCTGGCTTGTAGGCCTGCCTCCGTGCTCAGAAGCACCCCCGTGGCAGGCAGGACAGTGCGAGAAGTACTCTGGGCACGCAGCATGCTGCTTCCCATGCCCGGGACAAACTGCGAGCAGGTGCCTGGCTTGCGCTTCAATCTGCCGAGACTTGGAGCTGGCCAGCGCGCACCTTCCCGCTGTGTGTGCTGCTGTCCGCAACCAGCCTTCTAACAAAGCAGGGCACTAAGGCAAGAGAACTAAGAGCCCCAGGAGGGAATCTGCCTGCGAGGGAAGCTGTGCAGCACATCCCTTGTTCCGCTCGCCACTTCCCTGACTCTTAGGCAAAGCCCATCTCAGCTGGCTTGTAGGTGTGCCTCCATGCTCAGAAGCAGCCCCGAGGAAGGCAGGACAGTGCGAGATGTCTTCTGGGCACGCAGCATGCTGCTTCCCATGCCTGGGACAAATAGCGAGCAGGTGTCTCGCTTGCGCTTCTATGTGCCGAGACTTGGAGCTGCCAACGCGCACCTTCCCGCTGTGTGTGCTGCTGTCCGCAAACAGCCTCCAAACAAAGCAGGGCCCTAAGGCAGGAGAAGTAAGCGCCCCAGGAGGGAATCTGCCTGCGAGGGAAGCTGTGCAGCACATCCCTTGTTCCGCTCGCCACTTCCCTGACTCTTAGGCAAAGCCCATCTCAGCTGGCTTGTAGGCGTGCCTCCGTGCTCAGAGGCAGCCCCGAGGAAGGCAGGACAGTGCGAGATGTCTTCTGGGCATGCAGCATGCTGCTTCCCATGCCCGGGACAAACTGCGAGCAGGTTCCTGGCTTGCGCTTCTATGTGCCGAGACTTGGAGCTGACCAGCGCGCACCTTCCCGCTGTGTGTGCTGCTGTCCGCAAACAGCCTCCTAACAAAGCAGGGCACTGAGGCAAGAGAAGTAAGCGCCCCAGGAGGGAATCTGCCTGCGAGGGAAGCTGTGCAGCACATCCCTTGTTCCACTCGCCACTTCCCTGACTCTTAGGCAAAGCCCATCTCAGCTGGCTTGTAGGCGTGCCTGCGTGCTCAGAAGCAGCCCCGTGGCAGGCATGACAGTGCGAGAAGTACTCTGGGCATGCAGCATGCTGCTTCCACGCCCGGGACAAACTGCGAGCAGGTGCCTGGCTTGCGCTTCTATGTGCCGAGACTTGGAGCTGGCCAGCGCGCACCTTCCCGCTGTGTGTGCTGCTGTCCGCAACCAGCCTTCTAACAAAGCAGGGCACTGAGGCAAGAGAAGTAAGCGCCCCAGGAGGGAATCTGCCTGCGAGGGAAGCTGTGCAGCACATCCCTTGTTCCGCTCGACACTTCTCTGACTCTTAGGCAAAGCCCATCTCAGCTGGCTTGTAGGCCTGCCTCCATGCTCAGAAGCAGCCCCGAGGAAGGCATGACAGTGCGAGAAGTACTCTGGGCATGCAGCATGCTGCTTCCCATGCCCGGGACAAACCGCGAGCAGGTGCCTGGCTTGTGCTTCTATGTGCCGAGACTTGGAGCTGGCCAGCGCGCACCTTCCCGCTGTGTGTGCTGCTGTCCGCAAACAGCCTCCAAACAAAGCAGGGCACTGAGGCAAGGGAAGTAAGCGCCCCAGGAGGGAATCTGCCTGCGAGGGAAGCTGTGCAGCACATCGCTTGTTCCACTCGCCACTTCCCTGACTCTTAGGCAAAGCCCATCTCAGCTGGCTTGTAGGTGTGCCTCCATGCTCAGAAGCAGCCCCGAGGAAGGCAGGACAGTGCGAGATGTCTTCTGGGCACGCAGCATGCTGCTTCCCATACCTGGGACAAATAGCGAGCAGGTGTCTCGCTTGCGCTTCTATGTGCCGAGACTTGGAGCTGCCAACGCGCACCTTCCCGCTGTGTGTGCTGCTGTCCGCAAACAGCCTCCAAACAAAGCAGGGCCCTAAGGCAGGAGAAGTAAGCGCCCCAGGAGGGAATCTGCCTGCGAGGGAAGCTGTGCAGCACATCCCTTGTTCCGCTCGCCACTTCCCTGACTCTTAGGCAAAGCCCATCTCAGCTGGCTTGTAGGCGTGCCTCCGTGCTCAGAGGCAGCCCCGAGGAAGGCAGGACAGTGCGAGATGTCTTCTGGGCATGCAGCATGCTGCTTCCCATGCCCGGGACAAACTGCGAGCAGGTTCCTGGCTTGCGCTTCTATGTGCCGAGACTTGGAGCTGACCAGCGCGCACCTTCCCGCTGTGTGTGCTGCTGTCCGCAAACAGCCTCCTAACAAAGCAGGGCACTGAGGCAAGAGAAGTAAGCGCCCCAGGAGGGAATCTGCCTGCGAGGGAAGCTGTGCAGCACATCCCTTGTTCCACTCGCCACTTCCCTGACTCTTAGGCAAAGCCCATCTCAGCTGGCTTGTAGGCGTGCCTGCGTGCTCAGAAGCAGCCCCGTGGCAGGCATGACAGTGCGAGAAGTACTCTGGGCATGCAGCATGCTGCTTCCACGCCCGGGACAAACTGCGAGCAGGTGCCTGGCTTGCGCTTCTATGTGCCGAGACTTGGAGCTGGCCAGCGCGCACCTTCCCGCTGTGTGTGCTGCTGTCCGCAACCAGCCTTCTAACAAAGCAGGGCACTGAGGCAAGAGAAGTAAGCGCCCCAGGAGGGAATCTGCCTGCGAGGGAAGCTGTGCAGCACATCCCTTGTTCCGCTCGACACTTCTCTGACTCTTAGGCAAAGCCCATCTCAGCTGGCTTGTAGGCCTGCCTCCATGCTCAGAAGCAGCCCCGAGGAAGGCATGACAGTGCGAGAAGTACTCTGGGCATGCAGCATGCTGCTTCCCATGCCCGGGACAAACCGCGAGCAGGTGCCTGGCTTGTGCTTCTATGTGCCGAGACTTGGAGCTGGCCAGCGCGCACCTTCCCGCTGTGTGTGCTGCTGTCCGCAAACAGCCTCCAAACAAAGCAGGGCACTGAGGCAAGGGAAGTAAGCGCCCCAGGAGGGAATCTGCCTGCGAGGGAAGCTGTGCAGCACATCGCTTGTTCCACTCGCCACTTCCCTGACTCTTTAGGCAAAGCCCATCTCAGCTGGCTTGTAGGCGTGCCTCCGTGCTCAGAAGCAGCCCCGAGGAAGGCAGGACAGTGCGGGATGTCTTCTGGGCATGCAGCATGCTGCTTCCCATGCCCGGACAAATTGCGAGCAGGTGCCTGGCTTGCGCTTCTATGTGCCGAGACTTGGAGCTGGCCAGCGCGCACCTTCCCGCTGTGTGTGCTGCTGTCCGCAAACAGCCTCCAAACAAAGCAGGGCACTAAGGCAAGAGAACTACGAGCCCCAGGAGGGAATCTGCCTGCGAGGGAAGCTGTGCAGCACATCCCTTGTTCCGCTCGCCACTTCCCTGACTCTTAGGCAAAGCCCATCTCAGCTTGCTTGTAGGCGTGCCTCCATGCTCAGAAGAAGCCCCGAGGAAGGCAGGACAGTGCGGGATGTCTTCTGGGCACGCAGCATGCTGCTTCCCATGCCCGGGACAAACCGCGAGCAGGTGCCTCGCTTGCGCTTCAATCTGCCAAGACTTGGAGCTGGCGAGCGCGCACCTTCCCGCTGTGTGTGCTGCTGTCCGCAAACAGCCTCCAAACAAAGCAGGGCACTAAGGCAAGAGAAGTAAGCGCCCCAGGAGGGAATCTGCCTGCGAGGGAAGCTGTGCAGCACATCCCTTGTTCCGCTCGCCACTTCCCTCTTAGGCAAAGCCCATCTCAGCTTGCTTGTAGGCGTGCCTCCGTGCTCAGAAGCAGCCCCGAGGAAGGCAGGACAGTGCGGGATGTCTTCTGGGCACGCAGCATGCTGCTTCCCATGCCCGGGACAAACTGCGAGCAGGTGCCTGGCTTGCGCTTCTATGTGCCGAGACTTGGAGCTGACCAGCGCGCACCTTCCCGCTGTGTGTGCTACTGTCCGCAACCAGCCTCCAAACAAAGCAGGGCACTAAGGCAAGAGAAGTAAGCGCCCCAGGAGGGAATCTGCCTGCGAGGGAAGCTGTGCAGCACATCCCTTGTTCCGCTCGCCACTTCCCTGACTCTTAGGCAAAGCCCATCTCAGCTGGCTTGTAGGTGTGCCTCCGTGCTCAGAAGCACCCCATTGGCAGGCAGGACAGTGCGAGAAGTACTCGGGGCACGCAGCATGCTACTTCCCATGACCGGGACAAACTGCGAGCAGGTGCCTGGCTTGCGCTTCTATGTGCCGAGACTTGGAGCTGACCAGCGCGTACCTTCCCGCTGTGTGTGCTGCTGTCCGCAACCAGCCTCCAAACAAAGCAGGGCACTAAGGCAAGAGAAGTAAGCGCCCCAGGAGGGAATCTGCCTGCGAGGGAAGCTGTGCAGCACATCCCTTGTTCTGCTCGCCTCTTCC
The DNA here is from genome assembly GCF_028389875.1 of Rhea pennata. Classification (NCBI taxonomy): domain Eukaryota; kingdom Metazoa; phylum Chordata; class Aves; order Rheiformes; family Rheidae; genus Rhea; species Rhea pennata. Next base: position 118,691 of record NW_026907600.1, on the reverse strand, counting down.
CTGACTCTTAGGCAAAGCCCATCTCAGCTTGCTTGTAGGCGTGCCTGCATGCTCAGAAGCAGCCCCGAGGAAGGCAGGACAGTGCGGGATGTCTTCTGGGCATGCAGCATGCTGCTTCCCATGCCCGGGACAAACCGCGAGCAGGTGCCTCGCTTGCGCTTCAATCTGCCAAGACTTGGAGCTGGCGAGCGCGCACCTTCCCGCTGTGTGTGCTGCTGTCCGCAAACAGCCTCCAAACAAAGCAGGGCACTTAGGCAAGAGAAGTAAGTGCCCCAGGAGGGAATCTGCCTGCGAGGGAAGCTGTGCAGCACATGCCTTGTTCCGCTCGCCACTTCCCTGACTCTTAGGCAAAGCCCATCTCAGCTTGCTTGTAGGCGTGCCTCCGTGCTCAGAAGCAGCCCCGTGGCAGGCAGGACAGTGCGAGCAGTAATCGGGGCATGCAGCATGCTGCTTCCCATGCCCGGGACAAACCGCGAGCAGGTGCCTGGCTTGCGCTTCAATCTGCCGAGACTTGGAGCTGGCCAGCGCGCACCTTCCCGCTGTGTGTGCTGCTGTCCGCAAACAGCCTCCAAACAAAGCAGGGCACTAAATCAAAGAGAAGTAAGCGCCCCAGGAGGGAATCTGCCTGCGAGGGAAGCTGTGTAGCACATCCCTTGTTCCGCTCGACACTTCCCTGACTCTTAGGCAAAGCCCATCTCAGCTGGCTTGTAGGTGTGCCTCCGTGCTCAGAAGCAGCCCCGAGGAAGGCAGGACAGTGCGAGATGTCTTCTGGGCACGCAGAATGCTGCTTCCCATGCCCGGGACAAACTGCGAGCAGGTGCCTCGCTTGCCCTTCTATCTGCCGAGACTTGGAGCTGGCCAGCGCGCACCTTCCCGCAGTGTGTGCTGCTGTCCGCAAACAGCCTCCAAACAAAGCAGGGCACTAAGGCAAGAGAACTAAGAGCCCCAGGAGGGAATCTGCCTGCGAGGGAAGCTGTGCGGCACATCGCTTGTTCCGCTCGCCACTTCCCTGACTCTTAGGCAAAGCCCATCTCAGCTGGCTTGTAGGTGTGCCTCCGTGCTCAGAAGCACCCCCGTGGCAGGCAGGACAGTGCGAGAAGTACTCGGGGCACGCAGGATGCTGCTTCCCATGCCCGGGACAAACTGCGAGCAGGTGCCTCGCTTGCGCTTCTATGTGCCGAGACTTGGAGCTGACCAGCGCGCACCTTCCCGCTGTGTGTGCTGCTGTCCGCAAACAGCCTCCAAACAAAGCAGGGCACTAAGGCAAGAGAAGTAAGCGCCCCAGGAGGGAATCTGCCTGCGAGGGAAGCTGTGCAGCACATCCCTTGTTCCGCTCGCCACTTCCCTGACTCTTAGGCAAAGCCCATCTCAGCTTGCTTGTAGGCGTGCCTCCATGCTCAGAAGCAGCCCCGAGGAAGGCAGGACAGTGCGGGATGTCTTCTGGGCACGCAGCATGCTGCTTCCCATGCCCGGGACAAACCGCGAGCAGGTGCCTCGCTTGCGCTTCAATCTGCCAAGACTTGGAGCTGGCGAGCGCGCACCTTCCCGCTGTGTGTGCTGCTGTCCGCAAACAGCCTCCAAACAAAGCAGGGCACTTAGGCAAGAGAAGTAAGTGCCCCAGGAGGGAATCTGCCTGCGAGGGAAGCTGTGCAGCACATCCCTTGTTCCGCTCGCCACTTCTCTGACTCTTAGGCAAAGCCCATCTCAGCTTGCTTGTAGGCGTGCCTCCGTGCTCAGAAGCAGCCCCGTGGCAGGCAGGACAGTGCGAGCAGTAATCGGGGCATGCAGCATGCTGCTTCCCATGCCCGGGACAAACCGCGAGCAGGTGCCTGGCTTGCGCTTCAATCTGCCGAGACTTGGAGCTGGCCAGCGCGCACCTTCCCGCTGTGTGTGCTGCTGTCCGCAAACAGCCTCCAAACAAAGCAGGGCACTTAGGCAAGAGAATTAAGTGCCCCAGGAGGGAATCTGCCTGCGAGGGAAGCTGTGCAGCACATCCCTTGTTCTGCTCGCCTCTTCCCTGACTCTTAGGCAAAGCCCATCTCAGCTGGCTTGTAGGCGTGCCTCTGTGCTCAGAAGCAGCCCCGAGGAAGGCAGGACAGTGCGGGATGTCTTCTGGGCACGCAGAATGCTGCTTCCCATGCCTGGGACAAACCGCGAGCAGGTGCCTCGCTTGCGCTTCAATCTGCCGAGACTTGGAGCTGGCGAGCGCGCACCTTCCCGCTGTGTGTGCTGCTATCCGCAAACAGCCTCCAAACAAAGCAGGGCACTAAGGCAAGAGAACTAAGAGCCCCAGGAGGGAATCTGCCTGCGAGGGAAGCTGTGCAGCACATCCCTTGTTCCGCTCGCCACTTCCCTGACTCTTAGGCAAAGCCCATCTCAGCTGGCTTGTAGGTGTGCCTCCATGCTCAGAAGCAGCCCCGAGGAAGGCAGGACAGTGCGAGATGTCTTCTGGGCACGCAGCATGCTGCTTCCCATGCCTGGGACAAATAGCGAGCAGGTGTCTCGCTTGCGCTTCTATGTGCCGAGACTTGGAGCTGCCAACGCGCACCTTCCCGCTGTGTGTGCTGCTGTCCGCAAACAGCCTCCAAACAAAGCAGGGCCCTAAGGCAGGAGAAGTAAGCGCCCCAGGAGGGAATCTGCCTGCGAGGGAAGCTGTGCAGCACATCCCTTGTTCCGCTCGCCACTTCCCTGACTCTTAGGCAAAGCCCATCTCAGCTGGCTTGTAGGCGTGCCTCCGTGCTCAGAGGCAGCCCCGAGGAAGGCAGGACAGTGCGGGATGTCTTCTGGGCATGCAGCATGCTGCTTCCCATGCCCGGGACAAACTGCGAGCAGGTTCCTGGCTTGCGCTTCTATGTGCCGAGACTTGGAGCTGACCAGCGCGCACCTTCCCGCTGTGTGTGCTGCTGTCCGCAAACAGCCTCCTAACAAAGCAGGGCACTGAGGCAAGAGAAGTAAGCGCCCCAGGAGGGAATCTGCCTGCGAGGGAAGCTGTGCAGCACATCCCTTGTTCCGCTCGACACTTCCCTGACTCTTAGGCAAAGCCCATCTCAGCTGGCTTGTAGGCGTGCCTGCGTGCTCAGAAGCAGCCCCGTGGCAGGCATGACAGTGCGAGAAGTACTCTGGGCATGCAGCATGCTGCTTCCACGCCCGGGACAAACTGCGAGCAGGTGCCTGGCTTGCGCTTCTATGTGCCGAGACTTGGAGCTGGCCAGCGCGCACCTTCCCGCTGTGTGTGCTGCTGTCCGCAACCAGCCTTCTAACAAAGCAGGGCACTGAGGCAAGAGAAGTAAGCGCCCCAGGAGGGAATCTGCCTGCGAGGGAAGCTGTGCAGCACATCCCTTGTTCCGCTCGACACTTCTCTGACTCTTAGGCAAAGCCCATCTCAGCTGGCTTGTAGGCCTGCCTCCATGCTCAGAAGCAGCCCCGAGGAAGGCATGACAGTGCGAGAAGTACTCTGGGCATGCAGCATGCTGCTTCCCATGCCCGGGACAAACCGCGAGCAGGTGCCTGGCTTGCGCTTCTATGTGCCGAGACTTGGAGCTGGCCAGCGCGCACCTTCCCGCTGTGTGTGCTGCTGTCCGCAAACAGCCTCCAAACAAAGCAGGGCACTGAGGCAAGGGAAGTAAGCGCCCCAGGAGGGAATCTGCCTGCGAGGGAAGCTGTGCAGCACATCGCTTGTTCCACTCGCCACTTCCCTGACTCTTTAGGCAAAGCCCATCTCAGCTGGCTTGTAGGCGTGCCTCCGTGCTCAGAAGCAGCCCCGAGGAAGGCAGGACAGTGCGGGATGTCTTCTGGGCATGCAGCATGCTGCTTCCCATGCCCGGACAAATTGCGAGCAGGTGCCTGGATTGCGCTTCAATCTGCCGAGACTTGGAGCTGGCCAGCGCGCACCTTCCCGCTGTGTGTGCTGCTGTCCGCAAACAGCCTCCAAACAAAGCAGGGCACTAAGGCAAGAGAACTACGAGCCCCAGGAGGGAATCTGCCTGCGAGGGAAGCTGTGCAGCACATCCCTTGTTCCGCTCGCCACTTCCCTGACTCTTAGGCAAAGCCCATCTCAGCTTGCTTGTAGGCGTGCCTCCATGCTCAGAAGAAGCCCCGAGGAAGGCAGGACAGTGCGGGATGTCTTCTGGGCACGCAGCATGCTGCTTCCCATGCCCGGGACAAACCGCGAGCAGGTGCCTCGCTTGCGCTTCAATCTGCCAAGACTTGGAGCTGGCGAGCGCGCACCTTCCCGCTGTGTGTGCTGCTGTCCGCAAACAGCCTCCAAACAAAGCAGGGCACTAAGGCAAGAGAAGTAAGCGCCCCAGGAGGGAATCTGCCTGCGAGGGAAGCTGTGCAGCACATCCCTTGTTCCGCTCGCCACTTCCCTGACTCTTAGGCAAAGCCCATCTCAGCTTGCTTGTAGGCGTGCCTCCGTGCTCAGAAGCAGCCCCGAGGAAGGCAGGACAGTGCGGGATGTCTTCTGGGCACGCAGCATGCTGCTTCCCATGCCCGGGACAAACTGCGAGCAGGTGCCTGGCTTGCGCTTCTATGTGCCGAGACTTGGAGCTGGCCAGCGCGCACCTTCCCGCTGTGTGTGCTGCTGTCCGCAAACAGCCTCCAAACAAAGCAGGGCACTAAGGCAAGAGAAGTAAGCGCCCCAGGAGGGAATCTGCCTGCGAGGGAAGCTGTGCAGCACATCCCTTGTTCCGCTCGACACTTCCCTCTTAGGCAAAGCCCATCTCAGCTGGCTTGTAGGCGTGCCTCCGTGCTCAGAAGCAGCCCCGAGGAAGGCAGGACAGTGCGAGATGTCTTCTGGGCACGTAGCATGCTCCTTCCCATGCCCGGGACAAACTGCGAGCAGGTGCCTGGCTTGCGCTTCTATGTGCCGAGACTTGGAGCTGACCAGCGCGCACCTTCCCGCTGTGTGTGCTACTGTCCGCAACCAGCCTCCAAACAAAGCAGGGCACTAAGGCAAGAGAAGTAAGCGCCCCAGGAGGGAATCTGCCTGCGAGGGAAGCTGTGCAGCACATCCCTTGTTCCGCTCGCCACTTCCCTGACTCTTAGGCAAAGCCCATCTCAGCTGGCTTGTAGGTGTGCCTCCGTGCTCAGAAGCACCCCATTGGCAGGCAGGACAGTGCGAGAAGTACTCGGGGCACGCAGCATGCTACTTCCCATGACCGGGACAAACTGCGAGCAGGTGCCTGGCTTGCGCTTCTATGTGCCGAGACTTGGAGCTGACCAGCGCGTACCTTCCCGCTGTGTGTGCTGCTGTCCGCAACCAGCCTCCAAACAAAGCAGGGCACTGAGGCAAGAGAAGTAAGCGCCCCAGGAGGGAATCTGCCTGCGAGGGAAGCTGTGCAGCACATCCCTTGTTCTGCTCGCCTCTTCCCTGACTCTTAGGCAAAGCCCATCTCAGCTTGCTTGTAGGCGTGCCTGCATGCTCAGAAGCAGCCCCGAGGAAGGCAGGACAGTGCGAGATGTCTTCTGGGCATGCAGCATGCTGCTTCCCATGCCCGGGACAAACCGCGAGCAGGTGCCTCGCTTGCGCTTCAATCTGCCAAGACTTGGAGCTGGCGAGCGCGCACCTTCCCGCTGTGTGTGCTGCTGTCCGCAAACAGCCTCCAAACAAAGCAGGGCACTTAGGCAAGAGAAGTAAGTGCCCCAGGAGGGAATCTGCCTGCGAGGGAAGCTGTGCAGCACATCCCTTGTTCCGCTCGCCACTTCCCTGACTCTTAGGCAAAGCCCATCTCAGCTTGCTTGTAGGCGTGCCTCCGTGCTCAGAAGCAGCCCCGTGGCAGGCAGGACAGTGCGAGCAGTAATCGGGGCATGCAGCATGCTGCTTCCCATGCCCGGGACAAACCGCGAGCAGGTGCCTGGCTTGCGCTTCAATCTGCCGAGACTTGGAGCTGGCCAGCGCGCACCTTCCCGCTGTGTGTGCTGCTGTCCGCAAACAGCCTCCAAACAAAGCAGGGCACTAAATCAAAGAGAAGTAAGCGCCCCAGGAGGGAATCTGCCTGCGAGGGAAGCTGTGCAGCACATCCCTTGTTCTGCTCGCCTCTTCCCTGACTCTTAGGCAAAGCCCATCTCAGCTGGCTTGTAGGTGTGCCTCCGTGCTCAGAAGCAGCCCCGAGGAAGGCAGGACAGTGCGGGATGTCTTCTGGGCACGCAGAATGCTGCTTCCCATGCCTGGGACAAACCGCGAGCAGGTGCCTCGCTTGCGCTTCAATCTGCCGAGACTTGGAGCTGGCGAGCGCGCACCTTCCCGCTGTGTGTGCTGCTATCCGCAAACAGCCTCCAAACAAAGCAGGGCACTAAGGCAAGAGAAGTAAGCGCCCCAGGAGGGAATCTGCCTGCGAGGGAAGCTGTGCAGCACATCCCTTGTTCCGCTCGCCACTTCCCTGACTCTTAGGCAAAGCCCATCTCAGCTGGCTTGTAGGCGTGCCTGCGTGCTCAGAAGCAGCCCCGAGGAAGGCAGGACAGTGCGGGATGTCTTCTGGGCACGCAGCATGCTGCTTCCCATGCCCGGGACAAACTGCGAGCAGGTGCCTGGCTTGCGCTTCTATGTGCCGAGACTTGGAGCTGGCCAGCGCGCACCTTCCCGCTGTGTGTGCTGCTGTCCGCAAACAGCCTCCAAACAAAGCAGGGCACTAAGGCAAGAGAAGTAAGCGCCCCAGGAGGGAATCTGCCTGCGAGGGAAGCTGTGCAGCACATCCCTTGTTCCGCTCGACACTTCCCTCTTAGGCAAAGCCCATCTCAGCTGGCTTGTAGGCGTGCCTCCGTGCTCAGAAGCAGCCCCGAGGAAGGCAGGACAGTGCGAGATGTCTTCTGGGCACGTAGCATGCTCCTTCCCATGCCCGGGACAAACTGCGAGCAGGTGCCTGGCTTGCGCTTCTATGTGCCGAGACTTGGAGCTGACCAGCGCGCACCTTCCCGCTGTGTGTGCTGCTGTCCGCAACCAGCCTCCAAACAAAGCAGGGCACTAAGGCAAGAGAAGTAAGCGCCCCAGGAGGGAATCTGCCTGCGAGGGAAGCTGTGCAGCACATCCCTTGTTCCGCTCGCCACTTCCCTGACTCTTAGGCAAAGCCCATCTCAGCTGGCTTGTAGGTGTGCCTCCGTGCTCAGAAGCACCCCATTGGCAGGCAGGACAGTGCGAGAAGTACTCGGGGCACGCAGCATGCTACTTCCCATGACCGGGACAAACTGCGAGCAGGTGCCTCGCTTGCGCTTCTATGTGCCGAGACTTGGAGCTGACCAGCGCGCACCTTCCCGCTGTGTGTGCTGCTGTCCGCAAAAAGCCTCCTAACAAAGCAGGGCACTAAGGCAAGAGAAGTAAGCGCCCCAGGAGGGAATCTGCCTGCGAGGGAAGCTGTGCAGCACATCCCTTGTTCCGCTCGACACTTCCCTGACTCTTAGGCAAAGCCCATCTCAGCTGGCTTGTAGGCGTGCCTCCGTGCTCAGAAGCAGCCCCGTGGCAGGCAGGACAGTGCGAGATGCCTTCTGGGCACGTAGCATGCTGCTTCCCATGCCCGGGACAAACTGCGAGCAGGTGCCTGGCTTGCGCTTCTATGTGCCGAGACTTGGAGCTGACCAGCGCGTACCTTCCCGCTGTGTGTGCTGCTGTCCGCAACCAGCCTCCAAACAAAGCAGGGCACTAAGGCAAGAGAAGTAAGCGCCCCAGGAGGGAATCTGCCTGCGAGGGAAGCTGTGCAGCACATCCCTTGTTCTGCTCGCCTCTTCCCTGACTCTTAGGCAAAGCCCATCTCAGCTTGCTTGTAGGCGTGCCTCCATGCTCAGAAGCAGCCCCGAGGAAGGCAGGACAGTGCGGGATGTCTTCTGGGCATGCAGCATGCTGCTTCCCATGCCCGGGACAAACCGCGAGCAGGTGCCTCGCTTGCGCTTCAATCTGCCAAGACTTGGAGCTGGCGAGCGCGCACCTTCCCGCTGTGTGTGCTGCTGTCCGCAAACAGCCTCCAAACAAAGCAGGGCACTTAGGCAAGAGAAGTAAGTGCCCCAGGAGGGAATCTGCCTGCGAGGGAAGCTGTGCAGCACATCCCTTGTTCCGCTCGCCACTTCCCTGACTCTTAGGCAAAGCCCATCTCAGCTTGCTTGTAGGCGTGCCTCCGTGCTCAGAAGCAGCCCCGTGGCAGGCAGGACAGTGCGAGCAGTAATCGGGGCATGCAGCATGCTGCTTCCCATGCCCGGGACAAACCGCGAGCAGGTGCCTGGCTTGCGCTTCAATCTGCCGAGACTTGGAGCTGGCCAGCGCGCACCTTCCCGCTGTGTGTGCTGCTGTCCGCAAACAGCCTCCAAACAAAGCAGGGCACTAAATCAAAGAGAAGTAAGCGCCCCAGGAGGGAATCTGCCTGCGAGGGAAGCTGTGCAGCACATCCCTTGTTCCGCTCGCCTCTTCCCTGACTCTTAGGCAAAGCCCATCTCAGCTGGCTTGTAGGTGTGCCTCCGTGCTCAGAAGCAGCCCCGAGGAAGGCAGGACAGTGCGGGATGTCTTCTGGGCACGCAGAATGCTGCTTCCCATGCCTGGGACAAACCGCGAGCAGGTGCCTCGCTTGCGCTTCAATCTGCCGAGACTTGGAGCTGGCGAGCGCGCACCTTCCCGCTGTGTGTGCTGCTATCCGCAAACAGCCTCCAAACAAAGCAGGGCACTAAGGCAAGAGAACTAAGCGCCCCAGGAGGGAATCTGCCTGCGAGGGAAGCTGTGCAGCACATCCCTTGTTCCGCTCGACACTTCCCTGACTCTTAGGCAAAGCCCATCTCAGCTGGCTTGTAGGCGTGCCTCCGTGCTCAGAGGCAGCCCCGAGGAAGGCAGGACAGTGCGAGATGTCTTCTGGGCATGCAGCATGCTGCTTCCCATGCCCGGGACAAACTGCGAGCAGGTGCCTGGCTTGCGCTTCTATGTGCCGAGACTTGGAGCTGGCCAGCGCGCACCTTCCCGCTGTGTGTGCTGCTGTCCGCAACCAGCCTTCTAACAAAGCAGGGCACTGAGGCAAGAGAAGTAAGCGCCCCAGGAGGGAATCTGCCTGCGAGGGAAGCTGTGCAGCACATCCCTTGTTCCGCTCGACACTTCTCTGACTCTTAGGCAAAGCCCATCTCAGCTGGCTTGTAGGCCTGCTTCCATGCTCAGAAGCAGCCACGAGGAAGGCAGGACAGTGCGAGAAGTACTCTGGGCATGCAGCATGCTGCTTCCCATGCCCGGGACAAACCGCGAGCAGGTGCCTGGCTTGCGCTTCTATGTGCCGAGACTTGGAGCTGGCCAGCGCGCACCTTCCCGCTGTGTGTGCTGCTGTCCGCAAACAGCCTCCAAACAAAGCAGGGCACTGAGGCAAGGGAAGTAAGCGCCCCAGGAGGGAATCTGCCTGCGAGGGAAGCTGTGCAGCACATCGCTTGTTCCACTCGCCACTTCCCTGACTCTTAGGCAAAGCCCATCTCAGCTGGCTTGTAGGCGTGCCTCCGTGCTCAGAAGCAGCCCCGAGGAAGGCAGGACAGTGCGGGATGTCTTCTGGGCATGCAGCATGCTGCTTCCCATGCCCGGACAAATTGCGAGCAGGTGCCTGGCTTGCGCTTCTATGTGCCGAGACTTGGAGCTGGCCAGCGCGCACCTTCCCGCTGTGTGTGCTGCTGTCCGCAAACAGCCTCCAAACAAAGCAGGGCACTAAGGCAAGAGAACTACGAGCCCCAGGAGGGAATCTGCCTGCGAGGGAAGCTGTGCAGCACATCCCTTGTTCCGCTCGCCACTTCCCTGACTCTTAGGCAAAGCCCATCTCAGCTTGCTTGTAGGCGTGCCTCCATGCTCAGAAGAAGCCCCGAGGAAGGTAGGACAGTGCGGGATGTCTTCTGGGCACGCAGCATGCTGCTTCCCATGCCCGGGACAAACCGCGAGCAGGTGCCTCGCTTGCGCTTCAATCTGCCAAGACTTGGAGCTGGCGAGCGCGCACCTTCCCGCTGTGTGTGCTGCTGTCCGCAAACAGCCTCCAAACAAAGCAGGGCACTAAGGCAAGAGAAGTAAGCGCCCCAGGAGGGAATCTGCCTGCGAGGGAAGCTGTGCAGCACATCCCTTGTTCCGCTCGCCACTTCCCTGACTCTTAGGCAAAGCCCATCTCAGCTTGCTTGTAGGCGTGCCTCCGTGCTCAGAAGCAGCCCCGAGGAAGGCAGGACAGTGCGGGATGTCTTCTGGGCACGCAGCATGCTGCTTCCCATGCCCGGGACAAACTGCGAGCAGGTGCCTGGCTTGCGCTTCTATGTGCCGAGACTTGGAGCTGGCCAGCGCGCACCTTCCCGCTGTGTGTGCTGCTGTCCGCAAACAGCCTCCAAACAAAGCAGGGCACTGAGGCAAGAGAAGTAAGCGCCCCAGGAGGGAATCTGCCTGCGAGGGAAGCTGTGCAGCACATCCCTTGTTCCGCTCGACACTTCCCTGACTCTTAGGCAAAGCCCATCTCAGCTGGCTTGTAGGTGTGCCTCCGTGCTCAGAAGCACCCCATTGGCAGGCAGGACAGTGCGAGAAGTACTCCGGGCACGCAGCATGCTACTTCCCATGACTGGGACAAACTGCGAGCAGGTGCCTCGCTTGCGCTTCTATGTGCCGAGACTTGGAGCTGACCAGCACGCACCTTCCCGCTGTGTGTGCTGCTGTCCGCAAAAAGCCTCCTAACAAAGCAGGGCACTAAGGCAAGAGAAGTAAGCGCCCCAGGAGGGAATCTGCCTGCGAGGGAAGCTGTGCAGCACATCCCTTGTTCCGCTCGACACTTCCCTGACTCTTAGGCAAAGCCCATCTCAGCTGGCTTGTAGGCGTGCCTCCGTGCTCAGAAGCAGCCCCGTGGCAGGCAGGACAGTGCGAGAAGTACTCTGGGCACGCAGCATGCTGCTTCCCATGCCCGGGACAAACCGCGAGCAGGTGCCTGGCTTGCGCTTCTATGTGCCGAGACTTGGAGCTGGCGAGCGCGCACCTTCCCGCTGTGTGTGCTGCTGTCCGCAACCAGCCTCCAAACAAAGCAGGGCACTAAGGCAAGAGAAGTAAGCGCCCCAGGAGGGAATCTGCCTGCGAGGGAAGCTGTGCAGCACATCCCTTGTTCCGCTCGACACTTCCCTGACTCTTAGGCAAAGCCCATCTCAGCTGGCTTGTAGGCGTGCCTCCGTGCTCAGAAGCAGCCCCGTGGCAGGCAGGACAGTGCGAGATGTCTTCTGGGCATGCAGCATGCTGCTTCCCATGCCCGGACAAATTGCGAGCAGGTGCCTGGCTTGCGCTTCTATGTGCCGAGACTTGGAGCTGGCCAGCGCGCACCTTCCCGCTGTGTGTGCTGCTGTCCGCAAACAGCCTCCTAACAAAGCAGGGCACTGAGGCAAGAGAAGTAAGAGCCCCAGGAGGGAATCTGCCTGCGAGGGAAGCTGTGCAGCACATCCCTTGTTCCGCTCGCCACTTCCCTGACTCTTAGGCAAAGCCCATGTCAGCTGGCTTGTAGGCGTGCCTCCATGCTCAGAAGCAGCCCCGTGGCAGGCAGGACAGTGTGAGATGTCTTCTGGGCATGCAGCATGCTGCTTCCCATGCCCGGGACAAACTGCGAGCAGGTGCCTGGCTTGCGTTTCTATGTGCCGAGACTTGGAGCTGGCCAGCGCGCACCTTCCCGCTGTGTGTGCTGCTGTCCGCAACCAGCCTTCTAACAAAGCAGGGCACTGAGGCAAGAGAAGTAAGCGCCCCAGGAGGGAATCTGCCTGCGAGGGAAGCTGTGCAGCACATCCCTTGTTCCGCTCGCCACTTCCCTGACTCTTAGGCAAAGCCCATCTCAGCTGGCTTGTAGGCGTGCCTCCGTGCTCAGAAGCACCCCCGAGGAAGGCAGGACAGTGCGAGAAGTACTCTGGGCATGCAGCATGCTGCTTCCCATGCCCGGGACAAACTGCGAGCAGGTGCCTGGCTTGCGCTTCTATGTGCCGAGACTTGGAGCTGGCCAGCGCGCACCTTCCCGCTGTGTGTGCTGCTGTCCGCAAACAGCCTCCAAACAAAGCAGGGCACTGAGGCAAGAGAAGTAAGCGCCCCAGGAGGGAATCTGCCTGCGAGGGAAGCTGTGCAGCACATCCCTTGTTCCGCTCGCCACTTCCCTGACTCTTAGGCAAAGCCCATCTCAGCTGGCTTGTAGGCGTGCCTCCGTGCTCAGAAGCAGCCCCGAGGAAGGCAGGACAGTGCGAGATGTCTTCTGGGCATGCAGCATGCTGCTTCCCATGCCCGGACAAATTGCGAGCAGGTGCCTGGCTTGCGCTTCTATGTGCCGAGACTTGGAGCTGGCCAGCGCACACCTTCCCGCTGTGTGTGCTGCTGTCCGCAAACAGCCTCCTAACAAAGCAGGGCACTGAGGCAAGAGAAGTAAGCGCCCCAGGAGGGAATCTGCCTGCGAGGGAAGCTGTGCAGCACATCCCTTGTTCCGCTCGCCACTTCCCTCACTCTTAGGCAAAGCCCATCTCAGCTGGCTTGTAGGCCTGCCTCCGTGCTCAGAAGCACCCCCGTGGCAGGCAGGACAGTGCGAGAAGTACTCTGGGCACGCAGCATGCTGCTTCCCATGCCCGGGACAAACTGCGAGCAGGTGCCTGGCTTGCGCTTCAATCTGCCGAGACTTGGAGCTGGCCAGCGCGCACCTTCCCGCTGTGTGTGCTGCTGTCCGCAACCAGCCTTCTAACAAAGCAGGGCACTGAGGCAAGAGAAGTAAGCGCCCCAGGAGGGAATCTGCCTGCGAGGGAAGCTGTGCAGCACATCCCTTGTTCCGCTCGCCACTTCCCTGACTCTTAGGCAAAGCCCATCTCAGCTGGCTTGTAGGCGTGCCTCCGTGCTCAGAAGCAGCCCCGAGGAAGGCAGGACAGTGCGAGATGTCTTCTGGGCATGCAGCATGCTGCTTCCCATGCCCGGACAAATTGCGAGCAGGTGCCTGGCTTGCGCTTCTATGTGCCGAGACTTGGAGCTGGCCAGCGCGCACCTTCCCGCTGTGTGTGCTGCTGTCCGCAAACAGCCTCCAAACAAAGCAGGGCACTGAGGCAAGAGAAGTAAGCGCCCCAGGAGGGAATCTGCCTGCGAGGGAAGCTGTGCAGCACATCCCTTGTTCCGCTCGACACTTCCCTGACTCTTAGGCAAAGCCCATCTCAGCTGGCTTGTAGGTGTGCCTCCGTGCTCAGAAGCACCCCATTGGCAGGCAGGACAGTGCGAGAAGTACTCCGGGCACGCAGCATGCTACTTCCCATGACTGGGACAAACTGCGAGCAGGTGCCTCGCTTGCGCTTCTATGTGCCGAGACTTGGAGCTGACCAGCACGCACCTTCCCGCTGTGTGTGCTGCTGTCCGCAAAAAGCCTCCTAACAAAGCAGGGCACTAAGGCAAGAGAAGTAAGCGCCCCAGGAGGGAATCTGCCTGCGAGGGAAGCTGTGCAGCACATCCCTTGTTCCGCTCGACACTTCCCTGACTCTTAGGCAAAGCCCATCTCAGCTGGCTTGTAGGCGTGCCTCCGTGCTCAGAAGCAGCCCCGTGGCAGGCAGGACAGTGCGAGAAGTACTCTGGGCACGCAGCATGCTGCTTCCCATGCCCGGGACAAACCGCGAGCAGGTGCCTGGCTTGCGCTTCTATGTGCCGAGACTTGGAGCTGGCGAGCGCGCACCTTCCCGCTGTGTGTGCTGCTGTCCGCAACCAGCCTCCAAACAAAGCAGGGCACTAAGGCAAGAGAAGTAAGCGCCCCAGGAGGGAATCTGCCTGCGAGGGAAGCTGTGCAGCACATCCCTTGTTCCGCTCGACACTTCCCTGACTCTTAGGCAAAGCCCATCTCAGCTGGCTTGTAGGCGTGCCTCCGTGCTCAGAAGCAGCCCCGTGGCAGGCAGGACAGTGCGAGATGTCTTCTGGGCATGCAGCATGCTGCTTCCCATGCCCGGACAAATTGCGAGCAGGTGCCTGGCTTGCGCTTCTATGTGCCGAGACTTGGAGCTGGCCAGCGCGCACCTTCCCGCTGTGTGTGCTGCTGTCCGCAAACAGCCTCCTAACAAAGCAGGGCACTGAGGCAAGAGAAGTAAGAGCCCCAGGAGGGAATCTGCCTGCGAGGGAAGCTGTGCAGCACATCCCTTGTTCCGCTCGCCACTTCCCTGACTCTTAGGCAAAGCCCATGTCAGCTGGCTTGTAGGCGTGCCTCCATGCTCAGAAGCAGCCCCGTGGCAGGCAGGACAGTGTGAGATGTCTTCTGGGCATGCAGCATGCTGCTTCCCATGCCCGGGACAAACTGCGAGCAGGTGCCTGGCTTGCGTTTCTATGTGCCGAGACTTGGAGCTGGCCAGCGCGCACCTTCCCGCTGTGTGTGCTGCTGTCCGCAACCAGCCTTCTAACAAAGCAGGGCACTGAGGCAAGAGAAGTAAGCGCCCCAGGAGGGAATCTGCCTGCGAGGGAAGCTGTGCAGCACATCCCTTGTTCCGCTCGCCACTTCCCTGACTCTTAGGCAAAGCCCATCTCAGCTGGCTTGTAGGCGTGCCTCCGTGCTCAGAAGCACCCCCGAGGAAGGCAGGACAGTGCGAGAAGTACTCTGGGCATGCAGCATGCTGCTTCCCATGCCCGGGACAAACTGCGAGCAGGTGCCTGGCTTGCGCTTCTATGTGCCGAGACTTGGAGCTGGCCAGCGCGCACCTTCCCGCTGTGTGTGCTGCTGTCCGCAAACAGCCTCCAAACAAAGCAGGGCACTGAGGCAAGAGAAGTAAGCGCCCCAGGAGGGAATCTGCCTGCGAGGGAAGCTGTGCAGCACATCCCTTGTTCCGCTCGCCACTTCCCTGACTCTTAGGCAAAGCCCATCTCAGCTGGCTTGTAGGCGTGCCTCCGTGCTCAGAAGCAGCCCCGAGGAAGGCAGGACAGTGCGAGATGTCTTCTGGGCATGCAGCATGCTGCTTCCCATGCCCGGACAAATTGCGAGCAGGTGCCTGGCTTGCGCTTCTATGTGCCGAGACTTGGAGCTGGCCAGCGCACACCTTCCCGCTGTGTGTGCTGCTGTCCGCAAACAGCCTCCTAACAAAGCAGGGCACTGAGGCAAGAGAAGTAAGCGCCCCAGGAGGGAATCTGCCTGCGAGGGAAGCTGTGCAGCACATCCCTTGTTCCGCTCGCCACTTCCCTCACTCTTAGGCAAAGCCCATCTCAGCTGGCTTGTAGGCCTGCCTCCGTGCTCAGAAGCACCCCCGTGGCAGGCAGGACAGTGCGAGAAGTACTCTGGGCACGCAGCATGCTGCTTCCCATGCCCGGGACAAACTGCGAGCAGGTGCCTGGCTTGCGCTTCAATCTGCCGAGACTTGGAGCTGGCCAGCGCGCACCTTCCCGCTGTGTGTGCTGCTGTCCGCAACCAGCCTTCTAACAAAGCAGGGCACTGAGGCAAGAGAAGTAAGCGCCCCAGGAGGGAATCTGCCTGCGAGGGAAGCTGTGCAGCACATCCCTTGTTCCGCTCGCCACTTCCCTGACTCTTAGGCAAAGCCCATCTCAGCTGGCTTGTAGGCGTGCCTCCGTGCTCAGAAGCAGCCCCGAGGAAGGCAGGACAGTGCGAGATGTCTTCTGGGCATGCAGCATGCTGCTTCCCATGCCCGGACAAATTGCGAGCAGGTGCCTGGCTTGCGCTTCTATGTGCCGAGACTTGGAGCTGGCCAGCGCGCACCTTCCCGCTGTGTGTGCTGCTGTCCGCAAACAGCCTCCAAACAAAGCAGGGCACTGAGGCAAGAGAAGTAAGCGCCCCAGGAGGGAATCTGCCTGCGAGGGAAGCTGTGCAGCACATCCCTTGTTCCGCTCGACACTTCCCTGACTCTTAGGCAAAGCCCATCTCAGCTGGCTTGTAGGCCTGCCTCCGTGCTCAGAAGCAGCCCCGAGGAAGGCAGGACAGTGCGAGATGTCTTCTGGGCACGTAGCATGCTGCTTCCCATGCCCGGGACAAACTGCGAGCAGGTGCCTGGCTTGCGCTTCTATGTGCCGAGACTTGGAGCTGACAAGCGCGCACCCTCCCGCTGTGTGTGCTGCTGTCCGCAACCAGCCTCCAAACAAAGCAGGGCACTAAGGCAAGAGAAGTAAGCGCCCCAGGAGGGAATCTGCCTGCGAGGGAAGCTGTGCAGCACATCCCTTGTTCCGCTCGCCACTTCCCTGACTCTTAGGCAAAGCCCATCTCAGCTGGCTTGTAGGCGTGCCTCCGTGCTCAGAAGCAGCCCCGACAAAGGCAGGACAGTGCGAGAAGTACTCTGGGCATGCAGCATGCTGCTTCCCATGCCCGGGACAAACTGCGAGCAGGTGCCTAGCTTGCGCTTCTATGTGCCGAGACTTGGAGCTGACAAGCGCGCACCCTCCCGCTGTGTGTGCTGCTGTCCGCAACCAGCCTCCAAACAAAGCAGGGCACTAAGGCAAGAGAAGTAAGCGCCCCAGGAGGGAATCTGCCTGCGAGGGAAGCTGTGCAGCACATCCCTTGTTCCGCTCGACACTTCCCTGACTCTTAGGCAAAGCCCATCTCAGCTGGCTTGTAGGCGTGCCTCCGTGCTCAGAAGCAGCCCCGAGGAAGGCAGGACAGTGCGAGAAGTACTCTGGGCATGCAGCATGCTGCTTCCCATGCCCGGGACAAACTGCGAGCAGGTGCCTGGCTTGCGCTTCTATGTGCCGAGACTTGGAGCTGGCCAGCGCGCACCTTCCCGCTGTGTGTGCTGCTGTCCGCAAACAGCCTTCTAACAAAGCAGGGCACTGAGGCAAGAGAAGTAAGCGCCCCAGGAGGGAATCTGCCTGCGAGGGAAGCTGTGCAGCACATCCCTTGTTCCGCTCGCCACTTCCCTGACTCTTAGGCAAAGCCCATCTCAGCTGGCTTGTAGGCGTGCCTCCGTGCTCAGAAGCACCCCCGAGGAAGGCAGGACAGTGCGGGATGTCTTCTGGGCACGCAGCATGCTGCTTCCCATGCCCGGGACAAACTGCGAGCAGGTGCCTGGATTGCGCTTCAATCTGCCGAGACTTGGAGCTGGCCAGCGCGCACCTTCCCGCAGTGTGTGCTGCTCTCCGCAAAGAGCCTCCAAACAAAGCAGGGCACTGAGGCAAGAGAAGTAAGCGCCCCAGGAGGGAATCTGCCTGCGAGGGAAGCTGTGCAGCACATCCCTTGTTCCACTCGCCACTTCCCTGACTCTTAGGCAAAGCCCATCTCAGCTGGCTTGTAGGCGTGCCTCCGTGCTCAGAGGCAGCCCCGAGGAAGGCAGGACAGTGCGAGATGTCTTCTGGGCATGCAGCATGCTGCTTCCCATGCCCGGACAAATTGCGAGCAGGTGCCTGGCTTGCGCTTCTATGTGCCGAGACTTGGAGCTGGCCAGCGCGCACCTTCCCGCTGTGTGTGCTGCTGTCCGCAAACAGCCTCCTAACAAAGCAGGGCACTGAGGCAAGAGAAGTAAGCGCCCCAGGAGGGAATCTGCCTGCGAGGGAAGCTGTGCAGCACATCCCTTGTTCCGCTCGACACTTCCCTGACTCTTAGGCAAAGCCCATCTCAGCTGGCTTGTAGGTGTGCCTCCGTGCTCAGAAGCACCCCATTGGCAGGCA
The DNA here is from genome assembly GCF_028389875.1 of Rhea pennata. Classification (NCBI taxonomy): domain Eukaryota; kingdom Metazoa; phylum Chordata; class Aves; order Rheiformes; family Rheidae; genus Rhea; species Rhea pennata. Next base: position 101,158 of record NW_026907600.1, on the reverse strand, counting down.
GGACAGTGCGAGAAGTACTCGGGGCACGCAGCATGCTACTTCCCATGCCCGGGACAAACTGCGAGCAGGTGCCTGGATTGCGCTTCTATGTGCCGAGACTTGGAGCTGACCAGTGCGCACCTTCCCGCTGTGTGTGCTGCTGTCCGCAAAAAGCCTCCTAACAAAGCAGGGCACTAAGGCAAGAGAAGTAAGCGCCCCAGGAGGGAATCTGCCTGCGAGGGAAGCTGTGCAGCACATCGCTTGTTCCGCTCGCCACTTCCCTGACTCTTAGGCAAAGCCCATCTCAGCTGGCTTGTAGGCGTGCCTCCGTGCTCAGAAGCAGCCCCGTGGCAGGCAGGACAGTGCGAGATGTCTTCTGGGCACGTAGCATGCTCCTTCCCATGCCCGGGACAAACTGCGAGCAGGTGCCTCGCTTGCGCTTCTATGTGCCGAGACTTGGAGCTGACAAGCGCGCACCCTCCCGCTGTGTGTGCTGCTGTCCGCAACCAGCCTCCAAACAAAGCAGGGCACTAAGGCAAGAGAAGTAAGCGCCCCAGGAGGGAATCTGCCTGCGAGGGAAGCTGTGCAGCACATCCCTTGTTCCGCTCGCCACTTCCCTGACTCTTAGGCAAAGCCCATCTCAGCTGGCTTGTAGGCGTGCCTCCGTGCTCAGAAGCAGCCCCGACAAAGGCAGGACAGTGCGAGAAGTACTCTGGGCACGCAGCATGCTGCTTCCCATGCCCGGGACAAACTGCGAGCAGGTGCCTCGCTTGCGCTTCTATGTGCCGAGACTTGGAGCTGACCAGCGCGCACCTTCCCGCTGTGTGTGCTGCTGTCCACAACCAGCCTCCAAACAAAGCAGGGCACTAAGGCAAGAGAAGTAAGCGCCCCAGGAGGGAATCTGCCTGCGAGGGAAGCTGTGCAGCACATCCCTTGTTCCGCTCGACACTTCCCTGACTCTTAGGCAAAGCCCATCTCAGCTGGCTTGTAGGCGTGCCTCCGTGCTCAGAAGCACCCCCGTGGCAGGCAGGACAGTGCGAGAAGTACTCTGGGCTTGCAGCATGCTGCTTCCCATGCCTGGGACAAACCGCGAGCAGGTGCCTGGCTTGCGCTTCAATCTGCCGAGACTTGGAGCTGGCCAGCGCGCACCTTCCCGCTGTGTGTGCTGCTGTCCACAAACAGCCTCCAAACAAAGCAGGGCACTAAGGCAAGAGAAGTAAGCGCCCCAGGAGGGAATCTGCCTGCGAGGGAAGCTGTGCAGCACATCCCTTGTTCCGCTCGCCACTTCCCTGACTCTTAGGCAAAGCCCATCTCAGCTGGCTTGTAGGCGTGCCTCCGTGCTCAGAAGCAGCCCCGAGGAAGGCAGGACAGTGCGGGATGTCTTCTGGGCAAGCAGCATGCTGCTTCCCATGCCCGGACAAACTGCGAGCAGGTGTCTCGCTTGCGCTTCTATGTGCCGAGACTTGGAGCTGGCCAGCGCACACCTTCCCGCTGTGTGTGCTGCTGTCCGCAAACAGCCTCCTAACAAAGCAGGGCACTGAGGCAAGAGAAGTAAGCGCCCCAGGAGGGAATCTTCCTGCGAGGGAAGCTGTGCAGCACATCCCTTGTTCCGCTCGACACTTCCCTGACTCTTAGGCAAAGCCCATCTCAGCTGGCTTGTAGGCCTGCCTCCGTGCTCAGAAGCACCCCCGTGGCAGGCAGGACAGTGCGAGAAGTACTCTGGGCACGCAGCATGCTGCTTCCCATGCCCGGGACAAACCGCGAGCACGTGCCTCGCTTGCGCTTCTATGTGCCGAGACTTGGAGCTGACCAGTGCGCACCTTCCCGCTGTGTGTGCTGCTGTCCGCAAAAAGCCTCCTAACAAAGCAGGGCACTAAGGCAAGAGAAGTAAGCGCCCCAGGAGGGAATCTGCCTGCGAGGGAAGCTGTGCAGCACATCCCTTGTTCCGCTCGACACTTCCCTGACTCTTAGGCAAAGCCCATCTCAGCTGGCTTGTAGGCGTGCCTCCGTGCTCAGAAGCAGCCCCGAGGAAGGCAGGACAGTGCGAGAAGTACTCTGGGCATGCAGCATGCTGCTTCCCATGCCCGGGACAAACTGCGAGCAGGTGCCTGGCTTGCGCTTCTATGTGCCGAGACTTGGAGCTGGCCAGCGCGCACCTTCCCGCTGTGTGTGCTGCTGTCCGCAACCAGCCTTCTAACAAAGCAGGGCACTGAGGCAAGAGAAGTAAGCGCCCCAGGAGGGAATCTGCCTGCGAGGGAAGCTGTGCAGCACATCCCTTGTTCCGCTCGCCACTTCCCTGACTCTTAGGCAAAGCCCATCTCAGCTGGCTTGTAGGTGTGCCTCCGTGCTCAGAAGCACCCCCGTGGCAGGCAGGACAGTGCGGGATGTCTTCTGGGCACGCAGCATGCTGCTTCCCATGCCCGGGACAAACTGCGAGCAGGTGCCTCGCTTGCGCTTCAATCTGCCAAGACTTGGAGCCTGCGAGCGCGCACCTTCCCGCTGTGTGTGCTGCTGTCCGCAACCAGCCTCCAAACAAAGCAGGGCAGTGAGGCAAGAGAAGTAAGCGCCCCAGGAGGGAATCTGCCTGCGAGGGAAGCTGTGCAGCACATCCCTTGTTCCGCTCGCCACTTCCCTGACTCTTAGGCAAAGCCCATCTCAGCTGGCTTGTAGGCCTGCCTCCGTGCTCAGAAGCACCCCCGTGGCAGGCAGGACAGTGCGAGAAGTACTCTGGGCACGCAGCATGCTGCTTCCCATGCCCGGGACAAACTGCGAGCAGGTGCCTGGCTTGCGCTTCAATCTGCCGAGACTTGGAGCTGGCCAGCGCGCACCTTCCCGCTGTGTGTGCTGCTGTCCGCAACCAGCCTTCTAACAAAGCAGGGCACTGAGGCAAGAGAAGTAAGCGCCCCAGGAGGGAATCTGCCTGCGAGGGAAGCTGTGCAGCACATCGCTTGTTCCGCTCGCCACTTCCCTGACTCTTAGGCAAAGCCCATCTCAGCTGGCTTGTAGGCCTGCCTCCGTGCTCAGAAGCACCCCCGTGGCAGGCAGGACAGTGCGAGAAGTACTCTGGGCACGCAGCATGCTGCTTCCCATGCCCGGGACAAACTGCGAGCAGGTGCCTGGCTTGCGCTTCAATCTGCCGAGACTTGGAGCTGGCCAGCGCGCACCTTCCCGCTGTGTGTGCTGCTGTCCGCAACCAGCCTTCTAACAAAGCAGGGCACTGAGGCAAGAGAAGTAAGCGCCCCAGGAGGGAATCTGCCTGCGAGGGAAGCTGTGCAGCACATCCCTTGTTCCGCTCGACACTTCCCTGACTCTTAGGCAAAGCCCATCTCAGCTGGCTTGTAGGTGTGCCTCCATGCTCAGAAGCACCCCATTGGCAGGCAGGACAGTGCGAGAAGTACTCGGGGCACGCAGCATGCTACTTCCCATGCCCGGGACAAACCGCGAGCACGTGCCTCGCTTGCGCTTCTATGTGCCGAGACTTGGAGCTGACCAGTGCGCACCTTCCCGCTGTGTGTGCTGCTGTCCGCAAAAAGCCTCCAAACAAAGCAGGGCACTAAGGCAAGAGAAGTAAGCGCCCCAGGAGGGAATCTGCCTGCGAGGGAAGCTGTGCAGCACATCCCTTGTTCCGCTCGCCACTTCCCTCACTCTTAGGCAAAGCCCATCTCAGCTGGCTTGTAGGTGTGCCTCCGTGCTCAGAAGCAGCCCCGTGGCAGGCAGGACAGTGCGAGATGTCTTCTGGGCACGTAGCATGCTCCTTCCCATGCCCGGGACAAACTGCGAGCAGGTGCCTGGCTTGCGCTTCTATGTGCCGAGACTTGGAGCTGACAAGCGCGCACCCTCCCGCTGTGTATGCTGCTGTCCGCAACCAGCCTTCTAACAAAGCAGGGCACTGAGGCAAGAGAAGTAAGCGCCCCAGGAGGGAATCTGCCTGCGAGGGAAGCTGTGCAGCACATCCCTTGTTCCGCTCGCCACTTCCCTGACTCTTAGGCAAAGCCCATCTCAGCTGGCTTGTAGGTGTGCCTCCGTGCTCAGAAGCACCCCCGTGGCAGGCAGGACAGTGCGGGATGTCTTCTGGGCACGCAGCATGCTGCTTCCCATGCCCGGGACAAACTGCGAGCAGGTGCCTCGCTTGCGCTTCAATCTGCCAAGACTTGGAGCCTGCGAGCGCGCACCTTCCCGCTGTGTGTGCTGCTGTCCGCAGACAGCCTCCAAAAAAAGCAGGGCACTTAGGCAAGAGAACTAAGAGCCCCAGGAGGGAATCTGCCTGCAAGGGAAGCTGTGCAGCACATCGCTTGTTCCACTCGCCACTTCCCTGACTCTTAGGCAAAGCCCATCTCAGCTGGCTTGTAGGCGTGCCTCCGTGCTCAGAAGCAGCCCCGAGGAAGGCAGGACAGTGCGAGATGTCTTCTGGGCATGCAGCATGCTGCTTCCCATGCCCGGACAAATTGCGAGCAGGTGCCTGGCTTGCGCTTCTATGTGCCGAGACTTGGAGCTGGCCAGCGCGCACCTTCCCGCTGTGTGTGCTGCTGTCCGCAAACAGCCTCCAAACAAAGCAGGGCACTGAGGCAAGAGAAGTAAGCGCCCCAGGAGGGAATCTGCCTGCGAGGGAAGCTGTGCAGCACATCCCTTGTTCCGCTCGACACTTCCCTGACTCTTAGGCAAAGCCCATCTCAGCTGGCTTGTAGGCCTGCCTCCGTGCTCAGAAGCAGCCCCGAGGAAGGCAGGACAGTGCGAGATGTCTTCTGGGCACGTAGCATGCTGCTTCCCATGCCCGGGACAAACTGCGAGCAGGTGCCTAGCTTGCGCTTCTATGTGCCGAGACTTGGAGCTGACAAGCGCGCACCCTCCCGCTGTGTGTGCTGCTGTCCGCAACCAGCCTCCAAACAAAGCAGGGCACTAAGGCAAGAGAAGTAAGCGCCCCAGGAGGGAATCTGCCTGCGAGGGAAGCTGTGCAGCACATCCCTTGTTCCGCTCGACACTTCCCTGACTCTTAGGCAAAGCCCATCTCAGCTGGCTTGTAGGCGTGCCTCCGTGCTCAGAAGCAGCCCCGAGGAAGGCAGGACAGTGCGAGAAGTACTCTGGGCATGCAGCATGCTGCTTCCCATGCCCGGGACAAACTGCGAGCAGGTGCCTGGCTTGCGCTTCTATGTGCCGAGACTTGGAGCTGGCCAGCGCGCACCTTCCCGCTGTGTGTGCTGCTGTCCGCAACCAGCCTTCTAACAAAGCAGGGCACTGAGGCAAGAGAAGTAAGCGCCCCAGGAGGGAATCTGCCTGCGAGGGAAGCTGTGCAGCACATCCCTTGTTCCGCTCGCCACTTCCCTGACTCTTAGGCAAAGCCCATCTCAGCTGGCTTGTAGGCGTGCCTCCGTGCTCAGAAGCAGCCCCGAGGAAGGCAGGACAGTGCGAGAAGTACTCTGGGCATGCAGCATGCTGCTTCCCATGCCCGGGACAAACTGCGAGCAGGTGCCTGGATTGCGCTTCAATCTGCCGAGACTTGGAGCTGGCCAGCGCGCACCTTCCCGCAGTGTGTGCTGCTCTCCGCAAAGAGCCTCCAAACAAAGCAGGGCACTGAGGCAAGAGAAGTAAGCGCCCCAGGAGGGAATCTGCCTGCGAGGGAAGCTGTGCAGCACATCCCTTGTTCCACTCGCCACTTCCCTGACTCTTAGGCAAAGCCCATCTCAGCTGGCTTGTAGGCGTGCCTCCGTGCTCAGAAGCAGCCCCGAGGAAGGCAGGACAGTGCGAGATGTCTTCTGGGCATGCAGCATGCTGCTTCCCATGCCCGGACAAATTGCGAGCAGGTGCCTGGCTTGCGCTTCTATGTGCCGAGACTTGGAGCTGGCCAGCGCGCACCTTCCCGCTGTGTGTGCTGCTGTCCGCAAACAGCCTCCTAACAAAGCAGGGCACTGAGGCAAGAGAAGTAAGCGCCCCAGGAGGGAATCTGCCTGCGAGGGAAGCTGTGCAGCACATCCCTTGTTCCGCTCGACACTTCCCTGACTCTTAGGCAAAGCCCATCTCAGCTGGCTTGTAGGTGTGCCTCCGTGCTCAGAAGCACCCCATTGGCAGGCAGGACAGTGCGAGAAGTACTCGGGGCACGCAGCATGCTACTTCCCATGCCCGGGACAAACTGCGAGCAGGTGCCTGGCTTGCGCTTCTATGTGCCGAGACTTGGAGCTGACCAGTGCGCACCTTCCCGCTGTGTGTGCTGCTGTCCGCAAAAAGCCTCCTAACAAAGCAGGGCACTAAGGCAAGAGAAGTAAGCGCCCCAGGAGGGAATCTGCCTGCGAGGGAAGCTGTGCAGCACATCGCTTGTTCCGCTCGCCACTTCCCTGACTCTTAGGCAAAGCCCATCTCAGCTGGCTTGTAGGCGTGCCTCCGTGCTCAGAAGCAGCCCCGTGGCAGGCAGGACAGTGCGAGATGTCTTCTGGGCACGTAGCATGCTCCTTCCCATGCCCGGGACAAACTGCGAGCAGGTGCCTCGCTTGCGCTTCTATGTGCCGAGACTTGGAGCTGACAAGCGCGCACCCTCCCGCTGTGTGTGCTGCTGTCCGCAACCAGCCTCCAAACAAAGCAGGGCACTAAGGCAAGAGAAGTAAGCGCCCCAGGAGGGAATCTGCCTGCGAGGGAAGCTGTGCAGCACATCCCTTGTTCCGCTCGCCACTTCCCTGACTCTTAGGCAAAGCCCATCTCAGCTGGCTTGTAGGCGTGCCTCCGTGCTCAGAAGCAGCCCCGACAAAGGCAGGACAGTGCGAGAAGTACTCTGGGCATGCAGCATGCTGCTTCCCATGCCCGGGACAAACTGCGAGCAGGTGCCTGGCTTGCGCTTCTATGTGCCGAGACTTGGAGCTGGCCAGCGCGCACCTTCCCGCTGTGTGTGCTGCTGTCCGCAACCAGCCTCCAAACAAAGCAGGGCACTAAGGCAAGAGAAGTAAGCGCCCAAGGAGGGAATCTGCCTGCGAGGGAAGCTGTGCAGCACATCCCTTGTTCCGCTCGCCACTTCCCTGACTCTTAGGCAAAGCCCATCTCAGCTGGCTTGTAGGTGTGCCTCCGTGCTCAGAAGCACCCCCGTGGCAGGCAGGACAGTGCGAGAAGTACTCTGGGCACGCAGCATGCTGCTTCCCATGCCCGGGACAAACTGCGAGCAGGTGCCTCGCTTGCGCTTCTATGTGCCGAGACTTGGAGCTGACCAGCGCACACCTTCCCGCTGTGTGTGCTGCTGTCCACAACCAGCCTCCAAACAAAGCAGGGCACTAAGGCAAGAGAAGTAAGCGCCCCAGGAGGGAATCTGCCTGCGAGGGAAGCTGTGCAGCACATCCCTTGTTCCGCTCGACACTTCCCTGACTCTTAGGCAAAGCCCATCTCAGCTGGCTTGTAGGCGTGCCTCCGTGCTCAGAAGCACCCCCGTGGCAGGCAGGACAGTGCGAGAAGTACTCTGGGCATGCAGCATGCTGCTTCCCATGCCTGGGACAAACCGCGAGCAGGTGCCTGGCTTGCGCTTCAATCTGCCGAGACTTGGAGCTGGCCAGCGCGCACCTTCCCGCTGTGTGTGCTGCTGTCCACAAACAGCCTCCAAACAAAGCAGGGCACTAAGGCAAGAGAAGTAAGCGCCCCAGGAGGGAATCTGCCTGCGAGGGAAGCTGTGCAGCACATCGCTTGTTCCGCTCGCCACTTCCCTGACTCTTAGGCAAAGCCCATCTCAGCTGGCTTGTAGGCGTGCCTCCGTGCTCAGAAGCAGCCCCGAGGAAGGCAGGACAGTGCGGGATGTCTTCTGGGCAAGCAGCATGCTGCTTCCCATGCCCGGACAAACTGCGAGCAGGTGTCTCGCTTGCGCTTCTATGTGCCGAGACTTGGAGCTGGCCAGCGCGCACCTTCCCGCTGTGTGTGCTGCTCTCCGCAAACAGCCTCCAAACAAAGCAGGGCACTGAGGCAAGAGAAGTAAGCGCCCCAGGAGGGAATCTGCCTGCGAGGGAAGCTGTGCAGCACATCCCTTGTTCCGCTCGACACTTCCCTGACTCTTAGGCAAAGCCCATCTCAGCTGGCTTGTAGGCGTGCCTCCGTGCTCAGAAGCACCCCAGTGGCAGGCAGGACAGTGCGAGATGTCTTCTGGGCACGTAGCATGCTCCTTCCCATGCCCGGGACAAACTGCGAGCAGGTGCCTGGCTTGCGCTTCTATGTGCCGAGACTTGGAGCTGACCAGCGCGCACCTTCCCGCTGTGTGTGCTGCTGTCCGCAACCAGCCTCCAAACAAAGCAGGGCACTAAGGCAAGAGAAGTAAGCGCCCCAGGAGGGAATCTGCCTGCGAGGGAAGCTGTGCAGCACATCCCTTGTTCCGCTCGACACTTCCCTGACTCTTAGGCAAAGCCCATCTCAGCTGGCTTGTAGGCGTGCCTCCGTGCTCAGAAGCAGCCCCGACAAAGGCAGGACAGTGCGAGAAGTACTCTGGGCATGCAGCATGCTGCTTCCCATGCCCGGGACAAACTGCGAGCAGGTGCCTGGCTTGCGCTTCTATGTGCCGAGACTTGGAGCTGGCCAGCGCGCACCTTCCCGCAGTGTGTGCTGCTGTCCGCAAACAGCCTCCAAACAAAGCAGGGCACTAAGGCAAGAGAAGTAAGCGCCCCAGGAGGGAATCTGCCTGCGAGGGAAGCTGTGCAGCACATCCCTTGTTCCGCTCGCCACTTCCCTCACTCTTAGGCAAAGCCCATCTCAGCTGGCTTGTAGGTGTGCCTCCGTGCTCAGAAGCACCCCCGTGGCAGGCAGGACAGTGCGAGAACTACTCGGGTCACGCAGCATGCTGCCTCCCATGCCTGGGACAAACTGCGAGCAGGTGCCTCGCTTGCGCTTCTATGTACCGAGACTTGGAGCTGGCCAGCGCGCACCTTCCCGCTGTGTGTGCTGCTGTCCGCAAAAAGCCTCCAAACAAAGCAGGGCACGGAGGCAAGAGAAGTAAGCGCCCCAGGAGGGAATCTGCCTGCGAGGGAAGCTGTGCAGCACATCCCTTGTTCCGCTCGCCACTTCCCTGACTCTTAGGCAAAGCCCATCTCAGCTGGCTTGTAGGCGTGCCTCCGTGCTCAGAAGCACCCCCGTGGCAGGCAGGACAGTGCGAGATGTCTTCTGGGCATGCAGCATGCTGCTTCCCATGCCCGGACAAATTGCGAGCAGGTGCCTGGCTTGCGCTTCTATGTGCCGAGACTTGGAGCTGGCCAGCGCGCACCTTCCCGCTGTGTGTGCTGCTGTCCGCAAACAGCCTCCAAACAAAGCAGGGCACTGAGGCAAGAGAAGTAAGCGCCCCAGGAGGGAATCTGCCTGCGAGGGAAGCTGTGCAGCACATCCCTTGTTCCGCTCGACACTTCCCTGACTCTTAGGCAAAGCCCATCTCAGCTGGCTTGTAGGCCTGCCTCCGTGCTCAGAAGCAGCCCCGAGGAAGGCAGGACAGTGCGAGATGTCTTCTGGGCACGTAGCATGCTGCTTCCCATGCCCGGGACAAACTGCGAGCAGGTGCCTGGCTTGCGCTTCTATGTGCCGAGACTTGGAGCTGACAAGCGCGCACCCTCCCGCTGTGTGTGCTGCTGTCCGCAACCAGCCTCCAAACAAAGCAGGGCACTAAGGCAAGAGAAGTAAGCGCCCGAGGAGGGAATCTGCCTGCGAGGGAAGCTGTGCAGCACATCCCTTGTTCCGTTCGCCACTTCCCTGACTCTTAGGCAAAGCCCATCTCAGCTGGCTTGTAGGCGTGCCTCCGTGCTCAGAAGCAGCCCCGACAAAGGCAGGACAGTGCGAGAAGTACTCTGGGCATGCAGCATGCTGCTTCCCATGCCCGGGACAAACTGCGAGCAGGTGCCTAGCTTGCGCTTCTATGTGCCGAGACTTGGAGCTGACAAGCGCGCACCCTCCCGCTGTGTGTGCTGCTGTCCGCAACCAGCCTCCAAACAAAGCAGGGCACTAAGGCAAGAGAAGTAAGCGCCCCAGGAGGGAATTTGCCTGCGAGGGAAGCTGTGCAGCACATCCCTTGTTCCGCTCGCCACTTCCCTGACTCTTAGGCAAAGCCCATCTCAGCTGGCTTGTAGGTGTGCCTCCGTGCTCAGAAGCACCCCCGTGGCAGGCAGGACAGTGCGAGAAGTACTCTGGGCACGCAGCATGCTGCTTCCCATGCCCGGGACAAACTGCGAGCAGGTGCCTCGCTTGCGCTTCTATGTGCCGAGACTTGGAGCTGACCAGCGCGCACCTTCCCGCTGTGTGTGCTGCTGTCCACAACCAGCCTCCTAACAAAGCAGGGCACTAAGGCAAGAGAAGTAAGCGCCCCAGGAGGGAATCTGCCTGCGAGGGAAGCTGTGCAGCACATCCCTTGTTCCGCTCGCCACTTCCCTGACTCTTAGGCAAAGCGCATCTCAGCTGGCTTGTAGGCGTGCCTCCGTGCTCAGAAGCAGCCCCGAGGAAGGCAGGACAGTGCGAGAAGTACTCTGGGCATGCAGCATGCTGCTTCCCATGCCCGGGACAAACTGCGAGCAGGTGCCTGGCTTGCGCTTCTATGTGCCGAGACTTGGAGCTGGCCAGCGCGCACCTTCCCGCTGTGTGTGCTGCTGTCCGCAAACAGCCTTCTAACAAAGCAGGGCACTGAGGCAAGAGAAGTAAGCGCCCCAGGAGGGAATCTGCCTGCGAGGGAAGCTGTGCAGCACATCGCTTGTTCCGCTCGCCACTTCCCTGACTCTTAGGCAAAGCCCATCTCAGCTGGCTTGTAGGCGTGCCTCCGTGCTCAGAAGCAGCCCCGAGGAAGGCAGGACAGTGCGGGATGTCTTCTGGGCACGCAGCATGCTGCTTCCCATGCCCGGGACAAACTGCGAGCAGGTGCCTGGATTGCGCTTCAATCTGCCGAGACTTGGAGCTGGCCAGCGCGCACCTTCCCGCAGTGTGTGCTGCTCTCCGCAAAGAGCCTCCAAACAAAGCAGGGCACTGAGGCAAGAGAAGTAAGCGCCCCAGGAGGGAATCTGCCTGCGAGGGAAGCTGTGCAGCACATCGCTTGTTCCACTCGCCACTTCCCTGACTCTTAGGCAAAGCCCATCTCAGCTGGCTTGTAGGCGTGCCTCCGTGCTCAGAAGCAGCCCCGAGGAAGGCAGGACAGTGCGAGATGTCTTCTGGGCATGCAGCATGCTGCTTCCCATGCCCGGACAAATTGCGAGCAGGTGCCTGGCTTGCGCTTCTATGTGCCGAGACTTGGAGCTGGCCAGCGCGCACCTTCCCGCTGTGTGTGCTGCTGTCCGCAAACAGCCTCCTAACAAAGCAGGGCACTGAGGCAAGAGAAGTAAGCGCCCCAGGAGGGAATCTGCCTGTGAGGGAAGCTGTGCAGCACATCCCTTGTTCCGCTCGACACTTCCCTGACTCTTAGGCAAAGCCCATCTCAGCTGGCTTGTAGGCGTGCCTCCGTGCTCAGAAGCACCCCATTGGCAGGCAGGACAGTGCGAGAAGTACTCGGGGCACGCAGCATGCTACTTCCCATGCCCGGGACAAATTGCGAGCAGGTGCCTGGATTGCGCTTCTATGTGCCGAGACTTGGAGCTGACCAGTGCGCACCTTCCCGCTGTGTGTGCTGCTGTCCGCAAAAAGCCTCCTAACAAAGCAGGGCACTAAGGCAAGAGAAGTAAGCGCCCCAGGAGGGAATCTGCCTGCGAGGGAAGCTGTGCAGCACATCGCTTGTTCCGCTCGCCACTTCCCTGACTCTTAGGCAAAGCCCATCTCAGCTGGCTTGTAGGCGTGCCTCCGTGCTCAGAAGCAGCCCCGTGGCAGGCAGGACAGTGCGAGATGTCTTCTGGGCACGTAGCATGCTCCTTCCCATGCCCGGGACAAACTGCGAGCAGGTGCCTCGCTTGTGCTTCTATGTGCCGAGACTTGGAGCTGACAAGCGCGCACCCTCCCGCTGTGTGTGCTGCTGTCCGCAACCAGCCTCCAAACAAAGCAGGGCACTAAGGCAAGAGAAGTAAGCGCCCCAGGAGGGAATCTGCCTGCGAGGGAAGCTGTGCAGCACATCCCTTGTTCCGCTCGCCACTTCCCTGACTCTTAGGCAAAGCCCATCTCAGCTGGCTTGTAGGCGTGCCTCCGTGCTCAGAAGCAGCCCCGACAAAGGCAGGACAGTGCGAGAAGTACTCTGGGCATGCAGCATGCTGCTTCCCATGCCCGGGACAAACTGCGAGCAGGTGCCTGGCTTGCGCTTCTATGTGCCGAGACTTGGAGCTGGCCAGCGCGCACCTTCCCGCTGTGTGTGCTGCTGTCCGCAACCAGCCTCCAAACAAAGCAGGGCACTAAGGCAAGAGAAGTAAGCGCCCAAGGAGGGAATCTGCCTGCGAGGGAAGCTGTGCAGCACATCCCTTGTTCCGCTCGACACTTCCCTGACTCTTAGGCAAAGCCCATCTCAGCTGGCTTGTAGGTGTGCCTCCGTGCTCAGAAGCACCCCCGTGGCAGGCAGGACAGTGCGAGAAGTACTCTGGGCACGCAGCATGCTGCTTCCCATGCCCGGGACAAACTGCGAGCAGGTGCCTCGCTTGCGCTTCTATGTGCCGAGACTTGGAGCTGACCAGCGCGCACCTTCCCGCTGTGTGTGCTGCTGTCCACAACCAGCCTCCAAACAAAGCAGGGCACTAAGGCAAGAGAAGTAAGCGCCCCAGGAGGGAATCTGCCTGCGAGGGAAGCTGTGCAGCACATCCCTTGTTCCGCTCGACACTTCCCTGACTCTTAGGCAAAGCCCATCTCAGCTGGCTTGTAGGCGTGCCTCCGTGCTCAGAAGCACCCCCGTGGCAGGCAGGACAGTGCGAGAAGTACTCTGGGCATGCAGCATGCTGCTTCCCATGCCTGGGACAAACCGCGAGCAGGTGCCTGGCTTGCGCTTCAATCTGCCGAGACTTGGAGCTGGCCAGCGCGCACCTTCCCGCTGTGTGTGCTGCTGTCCACAAACAGCCTCCAAACAAAGCAGGGCACTAAGGCAAGAGAAGTAAGCGCCCCAGGAGGGAATCTGCCTGCGAGGGAAGCTGTGCAGCACATCGCTTGTTCCGCTCGCCACTTCCCTGACTCTTAGGCAAAGCCCATCTCAGCTGGCTTGTAGGCGTGCCTCCGTGCTCAGAAGCAGCCCCGAGGAAGGCAGGACAGTGCGGGATGTCTTCTGGGCAAGCAGCATGCTGCTTCCCATGCCCGGGACAAACTGCGAGCAGGTGTCTCGCTTGCGCTTCTATGTGCCGAGACTTGGAGCTGGCCAGCGCGCACCTTCCCGCTGTGTGTGCTGCTCTCCGCAAACAGCCTCCAAACAAAGCAGGGCACTGAGGCAAGAGAAGTAAGCGCCCCAGGAGGGAATCTGCCTGCGAGGGAAGCTGTGCAGCACATCCCTTGTTCCGCTCGACACTTCCCTGACTCTTAGGCAAAGCCCATCTCAGCTGGCTTGTAGGCGTGCCTCCGTGCTCAGAAGCAGCCCCGTGGCAGGCAGGACAGTGCGAGATGTCTTCTGGGCACGTAGCATGCTCCTTCCCATGCCCGGGACAAACTGCGAGCAGGTGCCTGGCTTGCGCTTCTATGTGCCGAGACTTGGAGCTGACCAGCGCGCACCTTCCCGCTGTGTGTGCTGCTGTCCGCAACCAGCCTCCAAACAAAGCAGGGCACTAAGGCAAGAGAAGTAAGCGCCCCAGGAGGGAATCTGCCTGTGAGGGAAGCTGTGCAGCACATCCCTTGTTCCGCTCGACACTTCCCTGACTCTTAGGCAAAGCCCATCTCAGCTGGCTTGTAGGCGTGCCTCCGTGCTCAGAAGCAGCCCCGAGGAAGGCAGGACAGTGCGAGAAGTACTCTGGGCATGCAGCATGCTGCTTCCCATGCCCGGGACAAACTGCGAGCAGGTGCCTGGCTTGCGCTTCTATGTGCCGAGACTTGGAGCTGGCCAGCGCGCACCTTCCCGCTGTGTGTGCTGCTGTCCGCAAACAGCCTTCTAACAAAGCAGGGCACTGAGGCAAGAGAAGTAAGCGCCCCAGGAGGGAATCTGCCTGCGAGGGAAGCTGTGCAGCACATCCCTTGTTCCGCTCGCCACTTCCCTGACTCTTAGGCAAAGCCCATCTCAGCTGGCTTGTAGGTGTGCCTCCGTGCTCAGAAGCAGCCCCGAGGAAGGCAGGACAGTGCGGGATGTCTTCTGGGCACGCAGCATGCTGCTTCCCATGCCCGGGACAAACTGCGAGCAGGTGCCTGGCTTGCGCTTCTATGTGCCGAGACTTGGAGCTGGCCAGCGCGCACCTTCCCGCAGTGTGTGCTGCTCTCCGCAAACAGCCTCCAAACAAAGCAGGGCACTGAGGCAAGAGAAGTAAGCGCCCCAGGAGGGAATCTGCCTGCGAGGGAAGCTGTGCAGCACATCGCTTGTTCCACTCGCCACTTCCCTGACTCTTAGGCAAAGCCCATCTCAGCTGGCTTGTAGGCGTGCCTCCGTGCTCAGAAGCAGCCCCGAGGAAGGCAGGTCAGTGCGAGATGTCTTCTGGGCATGCAGCATGCTGCTTCCCATGCCCGGGACAAACCGCGAGCAGGTGCCTGGCTTGCGCTTCTATGTGCCGAGACTTGGAGCTGGCCAGCGCGCACCTTCCCGCTGTGTGTGCTGCTGTCCGCAAACAGCCTCCAAACAAAGCAGGGCACTGAGGCAAGAGAAGTAAGCGCCCCAGGAGGGAATCTGCCTGCGAGGGAAGCTGTGCAGCACATCCCTTGTTCCGCTCGCCACTTCCCTGACTCTTAGGCAAAGCCCATCTCAGTTGGCTTGTAGGTGTGCCTCCGTGCTCAGAAGCACCCCCGTGGCAGGCAGGACAGTGCGAGAACTACTCGGGTCACGCAGCATGCTGCCTCCCATGCCTGGGACAAACTGCGAGCAGGTGCCTCGCTTGCGCTTCTATGTACCGAGACTTGGAGCTGGCCAGCGCGCACCTTCCCGCTGTGTGTGCTGCTGTCCGCAAAAAGCCTCCAAACAAAGCAGGGCACTAAGGCAAGAGAAGTAAGCGCCCCAGGAGGGAATCTGCCTGCGAGGGAAGCTGTGCAGCACATCCCTTGTTCCGCTCGCCACTTCCCTCACTCTTAGGCAAAGCCCATCTCAGCTGGCTTGTAGGTGTGCCTCCGTGCTCAGAAGCAGCCCCGAGGAAGGCAGGACAGTGCGGGATGTCTTCTGGGCACGCAGCATGCTGCTTCCCATGCCCGGGACAAACTGCGAGCAGGTGCCTGGATTGCGCTTCAATCTGCCGAGACTTGGAGCTGGCCAGCGCGCACCTTCCCGCAGTGTGTGCTGCTGTCCGCAAACAGCCTCCAAACAAAGCAGGGCACTGAGGCAAGAGAAGTAAGCGCCCCAGGAGGGAATCTGCCTGCGAGGGAAGCTGTGCAGCACATCCCTTGTTCCGCTCGCCACTTCCCTGACTCTTAGGCAAAGCCCATCTCAGCTCTCTTGTAGGTGTGCCTCCGTGCTCAGAAGCACCCCCGTGGCAGGCAGGACAGTGCGAGAACTACTCGGGTCACGCAGCATGCTGCCTCCCATGCCTGGGACAAACTGCGAGCAGGTGCCTCGCTTGCGCTTCTATGTACCGAGACTTGGAGCTGGCCAGCGCGCACCTTCCCGCTGTGTGTGCTGCTGTCCGCAAAAAGCCTCCAAACAAAGCAGGGCACGGAGGCAAGAGAAGTAAGCGCCCCAGGAGGGAATCTGCCTGTGAGGGAAGCTGTGCAGCACATCCCTTGTTCCGCTCGCCACTTCCCTGACTCTTAGGCAAAGCCCATCTCAGCTGGCTTGTAGGCGTGCCTCCGTGCTCAGAAGCACCCCCGTGGCAGGCAGGACAGTGCGAGATGTCTTCTGGGCACGTAGCATGCTCCTTCCCATGCCCGGGACAAACTGCGAGCAGGTGTCTCGCTTGCGCTTCTATGTGCCGAGACTTGGAGCTGGCCAGCGCGCACCTTCCCGCAGTGTGTGCTGCTGTCCACAACCAGCCTCCAAACAAAGCAGGGCACTAAGGCAAGAGAAGTAAGCGCCCCAGGAGGGAATCTGCCTGCGAGGGAAGCTGTGCAGCACATCCCTTGTTCCGCTCGCCACTTCCCTGACTCTTAGGCAAAGCCCATCTCAGCTGGCTTGTAGGCGTGCCTCCGTGCTCAGAAGCACCCCCGTGGCAGGCAGGACAGTGCGAGATGTCTTCTGGGCACGTAGCATGCTCCTTCCCATGCCCGGGACAAACTGTGAGCAGGTGCCTCGCTTGCGCTTCTATGTGCCGAGACTTGGAGCTGACCAGCGCGCACCTTCCCGCTGTGTGTGCTGCTGTCCGCAAACAGCCTCCAAACAAAGCAGGGCACTAAGGCAAGAGAAGTAAGCGCCCCAGGAGGGAATCTGCCTGTGAGGGAAGCTGTGCAGCACATCCCTTGTTCCGCTCGCCACTTCCCTCACTCTTAGGCAAAGCCCATCTCAGCTGGCTTGTAGGCGTGCCTCCGTGCTCAGAAGCAGCCCCGAGGAAGGCAGGACAGTGCGAGATGTCTTCTGGGCATGCAGCATGCTGCTTCCCATGCCCGGACAAATTGCGAGCAGGTGCCTGGCTTGCGCTTCTATGTGCCGAGACTTGGAGCTGGCCAGCGCGCACCTTCCCGCTGTGTGTGCTGCTCTCCGCAAACAACCTCCAAACAAAGCAGGGCACTGAGGCAAGAGAAGTAAGCGCCCCAGGAGGGAATCTGCCTGCGAGGGAAGCTGTGCAGCACATCCCTTGTTCCGCTCGCCACTTCCCTGACTCTTAGGCAAAGCCCATCTCAGCTGGCTTGTAGGTGTGCCTCCGTGCTCAGAAGCACCCCCGTGGCAGGCAGGACAGTGCGAGAACTACTCGGGTCACGCAGCATGCTGCCTCCCATGCCTGGGACAAACTGCGAGCAGGTGCCTCGCTTGCGCTTCTATGTGCCGAGACTTGGAGCTGACCAGCGCGCACCTTCCCGCTGTGTGTGCTGCTGTCCGCAAAAAGCCTCCTAACAAAGCAGGGCACTTAGGCAAGAGAACTAAGAGCCCCAGGAGGGAATCTGCCTGCGAGGGAAGCTGTGCAGCACATCCCTTGTTCCACTCGCCACTTCCCTCACTCTTAGGCAAAGCCCATCTCAGCTGGCTTGTAGGCGTGCCTCCGTGCTCAGAAGCAGCCCCGAGGAAGGCAGGACAGTGCGAGAAGTCTTCTGGGCATGCAGCATGCTGCTTCCCATGCCCGGACAAATTGCGAGCAGGTGCCTGGCTTGCGCTTCTATGTGCCGAGACTTGGAGCTGACCAGCGCGCACCTTCCCGCTGTGTGTGCTGCTGTCCGCAAACAGCCTCCAAACAAAGCAAGGCACTAAGGCAAGAGAACTAAGAGCCCCAGGAGGGAATCTTCCTGCGAGGGAAGCTGTGCAGCACATCCCTTGTTCCGCTCGCCACTTCCCTCACTCTTAGGCAAAGCCCATCTCAGCTGGCTTGTAGGCGTGCCTCCGTGCTCAGAAGCACCCCCGTGGCAGGCAGGACAGTGCGAGATGTCTTCTGGGCACGTAGCATGCTGCTTCCCATGCCCGGGACAAACTGCGAGCAGGTGCCTGGCTTGCGCTTCTATGTGCCGAGACTTGGAGCTGACCAGCGCGCACCTTCCCGCTGTGTGTGCTGCTGTCCGCAAACAGCCTCCAAACAAAGCAGGGCACTAAGGCAAGAGAACTAAGAGCCCCAGGAGGGAATCTTCCTGCGAGGGAAGCTGTGCAGCACATCCCTTGTTCCGCTCGCCACTTCCCTCACTCTTAGGCAAAGCCCATCTCAGCTGGCTTGTAGGCGTGCCTCCGTGCTCAGAAGCACCCCCGAGGAAGGCAGGACAGTGCGGGATGTCTTCTGGGCAAGCAGCATGCTGCTTCCCATGCCCGGGACAAACTGCGAGCAGGTGTCTCGCTTGCGCTTCTATGTGCCGAGACTTGGAGCTGGCCAGCGCGCACCTTCCCGCAGTGTGTGCTGCTGTCCGCAAACAGCCTCCAAACAATGCAGGGCACTGAGGCAAGAGAAGTAAGCGCCCCAGGAGGGAATCTGCCTGCGAGGGAAGCTGTGCAGCACATCCCTTGTTCCGCTCGCCACTTCCCTGACTCTTAGGCAAAGCCCATCTCAGCTGGCTTGTAGGCGTGCCTCCGTGCTCAGAAGCACCCCCGTGGCAGGCAGGACAGTGCGAGATGTCTTCTGGGCACGTAGCATGCTGCTTCCCATGCCCGGGACAAACTGTGAGCAGGTGCCTGGCTTGCGCTTCTATGTGCCGAGACTTGGAGCTGACCAGCGCGCACCGTCCCGCTGTGTGTGCTGCTGTCCGCAAACAGCCTCCAAACAAAGCAGGGCACTAAGGCAAGAGAAGTAAGCGCCCCAGGAGGGAATCTGCCTGTGAGGGAAGCTGTGCAGCACATCCCTTGTTCCGCTCGCCACTTCCCTGACTCTTAGGCAAAGCCCATCTCAGCTGGCTTGTAGGCGTGCCTCCGTGCTCAGAAGCAGCCCCGAGGAAGGCAGGACAGTGCGAGATGTCTTCTGGGCATGCAGCATGCTGCTTCCCATGCCCGGACAAATTGCCTGGCTTGCGCTTCTATGTGCCGAGACTTGGAGCTGGCCAGCGCGCACCTTCCCGCTGTGTGTGCTGCTCTCCGCAAACAACCTCCAAACAAAGCAGGGCACTGAGGCAAGAGAAGTAAGCGCCCCAGGAGGGAATCTGCCTGCGAGGGAAGCTGTGCAGCACATCCCTTGTTCCGCTCGCCACTTCCCTCACTCTTAGGCAAAGCCCATCTCAGCTGGCTTGTAGGTGTGCCTCCGTGCTCAGAAGCACCCCCGTGGCAGGCAGGACAGTGCGAGAACTACTCGGGTCACGCAGCATGCTGCCTCCCATGCCTGGGACAAACTGCGAGCAGGTGCCTCGTTTGCGCTTCTATGTGTCGAGACTTGGAGCTGACCAGCGCGCACCTTCCCGCTGTGTGTGCTGCTGTCCGCAAAAAGCCTCCTAACAAAGCAGGGCACTTAGGCAAGAGAACTAAGAGCCCCAGGAGGGAATCTGCCTGCGAGGGAAGCTGTGCAGCACATCCCTTGTTCCGCTCGCCACTTCCCTCACTCTTAGGCAAAGCCCATCTCAGCTGGCTTGTAGGCGTGCCTCCGTGCTCAGAAGCAGCCCCGAGGAAGGCAGGACAGTGCGGGATGTCTTCTGGGCAAGCAGCATGCTGCTTCCCATGCCCGGGACAAACTGCGAGCAGGTGTCTCGCTTGCGCTTCTATGTGCCGAGACTTGGAGCTGGCCAGCGCGCACCTTCCCGCTGTGTGTGCTGCTGTCCGCAAACAGCCTCCAAACAAAGCAGGGCACTGAGGCAAGAGAAGTAAGCGCCCCAGGAGGGAATCTGCCTGCGAGGGAAGCTGTGCAGCACATCCCTTGTTCCGCTCGCCACTTCCCTGACTCTTAGGCAAAGCCCATCTCAGCTGGCTTGTAGGCGTGCCTCCATGCTCAGAAGCACCCCCGTGGCAGGCAGGACAGTGCGAGATGTCTTCTGGGCACGTAGCATGCTCCTTCCCATGCCCGGGACAAACTGTGAGCAGGTGCCTGGCTTGCGCTTCTATGTGCCGAGACTTGGAGCTGACCACCGCGCACCTTCCCGCTGTGTGTGCTGCTGTCCGCAAACAGCCTCCAAACAAAGCAGGGCACTAAGGCAAGAGAAGTAAGCGCCCCAGGAGGGAATCTGCCTGTGAGGGAAGCTGTGCAGCACATCCCTTGTTCCGCTCGCCACTTCCCTGACTCTTAGGCAAAGCCCATCTCAGCTGGCTTGTAGGCGTGCCTCCGTGCTCAGAAGCAGCCCCGAGGAAGGCAGGACAGTGCGAGATGTCTTCTGGGCATGCAGCATGCTGCTTCCCATGCCCGGAAAAATTGCGAGCAGGTGCCTGGCTTGCGCTTCTATGTGCTGAGACTTGGAGCTGGCCAGCGCGCACCTTCCCGCTGTGTGTGCTGCTCTCCGCAAACAGCCTCCAAACAAAGCAGGGCACTGAGGCATGAGAAGTAAGCGCCCCAGGAGGGAATCTGCCTGCGAGGGAAGCTGTGCAGCACATCCCTTGTTCCGCTCGCCACTTCCCTGACTCTTAGGCAAAGCCCATCTCAGCTGGCTTGTAGGCGTGCCTCCGTGCTCAGAAGCAGCCCCGTGGCAGGCAGGACAGTGCGAGATGTCTTCTGGGCACGTAGCATGCTCCTTCCCATGCCCGGGACAAACTGCGAGCAGGTGCCTGGCTTGCGCTTCTATGTGCCGAGACTTGGAGCTGACAAGCGCGCACCCTCCCGCTGTGTGTGCTGCTGTCCGCAAACAGCCTCCAAACAAAGCAGGGCACTAAGGCAAGAGAAGTAAGCGCCCCAGGAGGGAATCTGCCTGCGAGGGAAGCTGTGCAGCACATCCCTTGTTCCGCTCGCCACTTCCCTCACTCTTAGGCAAAGCCCATCTCAGCTGGCTTGTAGGCGTGCCTCCGTGCTCAGAAGCAGCCCCGACAAAGGCAGGACAGTGCGAGAAGTACTCTGGGCATGCAGCATGCTGCTTCCCATGCCCGGGACAAACTGCGAGCAGGTGCCTGGCTTGCGCTTCTATGTGCCGAGACTTGGAGCTGGCCAGCGCGCACCTTCCCGCTGTGTGTGCTGCTGTCCGCAACCAGCCTCCAAACAAAGCAGGGCACTGAGGCAAGAGAAGTAAGCGCCCCAGGAGGGAATCTGCCTGCGAGGGAAGCTGTGCAGCACATCCCTTGTTCCGCTCGCCACTTCCCTGACTCTTAGGCAAAGCCCATCTCAGCTGGCTTGTAGGTGTGCCTCCGTGCTCAGAAGCACCCCCGTGGCAGGCAGGACAGTGCGAGAAGTACTCTGGGCACGCAGCATGCTGCTTCCCATGCCCGGGACAAACTGCGAGCAGGTGCCTGGCTTGCGCTTCTATGTGCCGAGACTTGGAGCTGACCAGCGCGCACCTTCCCGCTGTGTGTGCTGCTGTCCGCAACCAGCCTCCAAACAAAGCAAGGCACTAAGGCAAGAGAACTAAGAGCCCCAGGAGGGAATCTTCCTGCGAGGGAAGCTGTGCAGCACATCCCTTGTTCCGCTCGCCACTTCCCTGACTCTTAGGCAAAGCCCATCTCAGCTGGCTTGTAGGCGTGCCTCCGTGCTCAGAAGCAGCCCCGAGGAAGGCAGGACAGTGCGGGATGTCTTCTGGGCAAGCAGCATGCTGCTTCCCATGCCCGGGACAAACTGCGAGCAGGTGTCTCGCTTGCGCTTCTATGTGCCGAGACTTGGAGCTGGCCAGCGCGCACCTTCCCGCTGTGTGTGCTGCTGTCCGCAAACAGCCTCCAAACAAAGCAGGGCACTGAGGCAAGAGAAGTAAGCGCCCCAGGAGGGAATCTGCCTGCGAGGGAAGCTGTGCAGCACATCCCTTGTTCCGCTCGCCACTTCCCTGACTCTTAGGCAAAGCCCATCTCAGCTGGCTTGTAGGCGTGCCTCCGTGCTCAGAAGCACCCCCGTGGCAGGCAGGACAGTGCGAGATGTCTTCTGGGCACGTAGCATGCTCCTTCCCATGCCCGGGACAAACTGTGAGCAGGTGCCTGGCTTGCGCTTCTATGTGCCGAGACTTGGAGCTGACCAGCGCGCACCTTCCCGCTGTGTGTGCTGCTGTCCGCAAACAGCCTCCAAACAAAGCAGGGCACTAAGGCAAGAGAAGTAAGCGCCCCAGGAGGGAATCTGCCTGTGAGGGAAGCTGTGCAGCACATCCCTTGTTCCGCTCGCCACTTCCCTGACTCTTAGGCAAAGCCCATCTCAGCTGGCTTGTAGGCGTGCCTCCGTGCTCAGAAGCAGCCCCGAGGAAGGCAGGACAGTGCGAGATGTCTTCTGGGCATGCAGCATGCTGCTTCCCATGCCCGGAAAAATTGCGAGCAGGTGCCTGGCTTGCGCTTCTATGTGCCGAGACTTGGAGCTGGCCAGCGCGCACCTTCCCGCTGTGTGTGCTGCTCTCCGCAAACAGCCTCCAAACAAAGCAGGGCACTGAGGCATGAGAAGTAAGCGCCCCAGGAGGGAATCTGCCTGCGAGGGAAGCTGTGCAGCACATCCCTTGTTCCGCTCGCCACTTCCCTGACTCTTAGGCAAAGCCCATCTCAGCTGGCTTGTAGGCGTGCCTCCGTGCTCAGAAGCAGCCCCGTGGCAGGCAGGACAGTGCGAGATGTCATCTGGGCACGTAGCATGCTCCTTCCCATGCCCGGGACAAACTGCGAGCAGGTGCCTGGCTTGCGCTTCTATGTGCCGAGACTTGGAGCTGACAAGCGCGCACCCTCCCGCTGTGTGTGCTGCTGTCCGCAAACAGCCTCCAAACAAAGCAGGGCACTAAGGCAAGAGAAGTAAGCGCCCCAGGAGGGAATCTGCCTGCGAGGGAAGCTGTGCAGCACATCCCTTGTTCCGCTCGCCACTTCCCTCACTCTTAGGCAAAGCCCATCTCAGCTGGCTTGTAGGCGTGCCTCCGTGCTCAGAAGCAGCCCCGACAAAGGCAGGACAGTGCGAGAAGTACTCTGGGCATGCAGCATGCTGCTTCCCATGCCCGGGACAAACTGCGAGCAGGTGCCTGGCTTGCGCTTCTATGTGCCGAGACTTGGAGCTGGCCAGCGCGCACCTTCCCGCTGTGTGTGCTGCTGTCCGCAACCAGCCTCCAAACAAAGCAGGGCACTGAGGCAAGAGAAGTAAGCGCCCCAGGAGGGAATCTGCCTGCGAGGGAAGCTGTGCAGCACATCCCTTGTTCCGCTCGCCACTTCCCTGACTCTTAGGCAAAGCCCATCTCAGCTGGCTTGTAGGTGTGCCTCCGTGCTCAGAAGAACCCCCGTGGCAGGCAGGACAGTGCGAGAAGTACTCTGGGCACGCAGCATGCTGCTTCCCATGCCCGGGACAAACTGCGAGCAGGTGCCTCGCTTGCGCTTCTATGTGCCGAGACTTGGAGCTGACCAGCGCGCACCTTCCCGCTGTGTGTGCTGCTGTCCGCAAACAGCCTCCAAACAAAGCAGGGCACTAAGGCAAGAGAAGTAAGCGCCCCAGGAGGGAATCTGCCTGCGAGGGAAGCTGTGCAGCACATCCCTTGTTCCGCTCGACACTTCCCTGACTCTTAGGCAAAGCCCATCTCAGCTGGCTTGTAGGCGTGCCTCCGTGCTCAGAAGCAGCCCCGAGGAAGGCAGGACAGTGCGAGAAGTACTCTGGGCACGCAGCATGCTGCTTCCCATGCCTGGGACAAACTGCGAGCAGGTGCCTGGCTTGCGCTTCAATCTGCCGAGACTTGGAGCTGGCCAGCGCGCACCTTCCCGCTGTGTGTGCTGCTGTCCGCAAACAGCCTCCAAACAAAGCAAGGCACTAAGGCAAGAGAACTAAGAGCCCCAGGAGGGAATCTGCCTGCGAGGGAAGCTGTGCAGCACATCCCTTGTTCCGCTCGCCACTTCCCTGACTCTTAGGCAAAGCCCATCTCAGCTGGCTTGTAGGCGTGCCTCCGTGCTCAGAAGCAGCCCCGAGGAAGGCAGGACAGTGCGAGATGTCTTCTGGGCAAGCAGCATGCTGCTTCCCATGCCTGGGACAAACTGCGAGCAGGTGTCTCGCTTGCGCTTCTATGTGCCGAGACTTGGAGCTGGCCAGCGCGCACCTTCCCGCAGTGTGTGCTGCTCTCCGCAAACAGCCTCCAAACAAAGCAGGGCACTGAGGCAAGAGAAGTAAGCGCCCCAGGAGGGAATCTGCCTGCGAGGGAAGCTGTGCAGCACATCCCTTGTTCCGCTCGCCACTTCCCTGACTCTTAGGCAAAGCCCATCTCAGCTGGCTTGTAGGCGTGCCTCCGTGCTCAGAAGCACCCCCGTGGCAGGCAGGACAGTGCGAGATGTCTTCTGGGCACGTAGCATGCTGCTTCCCATGCCCGGGACAAACTGCGAGCAGGTGCCTGGCTTGCGCTTCTATGTGCCGAGACTTGGAGCTGACCAGCGCGCACCTTCCCGCTGTGTGTGCTGCTGTCCGCAACCAGCCTCCAAACAAAGCAGGGCACTAAGGCAAGAGAAGTAAGCGCCCCAGGAGGGAATCTGCCTGTGAGGGAAGCTGTGCAGCACATCCCTTGTTCCGCTCGACACTTCCCTGACTCTTAGGCAAAGCCCATCTCAGCTGGCTTGTAGGCGTGCCTCCGTGCTCAGAAGCACCCCCGTGGCAGGCAGGACAGTGCGAGATGTCTTCTGGGCATGCAGCATGCTGCTTCCCATGCCCGGGACAAACTGCGAGCAGGTGCCTGGCTTGCGCTTCTATGTGCCGAGACTTGGAGCTGGCCAGCGCGCACCTTCCCGCTGTGTGTGCTGCTGTCCGCAAACAGCCTTCTAACAAAGCAGGGCACTGAGGCAAGAGAAGTAAGCGCCCCAGGAGGGAATCTGCCTGCGAGGGAAGCTGTGCAGCACATCCCTTGTTCCGCTCGACACTTCCCTGACTCTTAGGCAAAGCCCATCTCAGCTGGCTTGTAGGCGTGCCTCCGTGCTCAGAAGCAGCCCCGTGGCAGGCAGGACAGTGCGAGATGTCTTCTGGGCACGTAGCATGCTCCTTCCCATGCCCGGGACAAACTGCGAGCAGGTGCCTGGCTTGCGCTTCTATGTGCCGAGACTTGGAGCTGACAAGCGCGCACCCTCCCGCTGTGTGTGCTGCTGTCCGCAAACAGCCTCCAAACAAAGCAGGGCACTAAGGCAAGAGAAGTAAGCGCCCCAGGAGGGAATCTGCCTGCGAGGGAAGCTGTGCAGCACATCCCTTGTTCCGCTCGCCACTTCCCTGACTCTTAGGCAAAGCCCATCTCAGCTGGCTTGTAGGCGTGCCTCCGTGCTCAGAAGCACCCCCGAGGAAGGCAGGACAGTGCGAGATGTCTTCTGGGCAAGCAGCATGCTGCTTCCCATGCCTGGGACAAACTGCG
Source organism: Rhea pennata (assembly GCF_028389875.1). Taxonomy (NCBI): domain Eukaryota; kingdom Metazoa; phylum Chordata; class Aves; order Rheiformes; family Rheidae; genus Rhea; species Rhea pennata. The sequence continues at coordinate 76,252 of NW_026907600.1, read as the reverse complement.
AGCAGGTGTCTCGCTTGCGCTTCTATGTGCCGAGACTTGGAGCTGGCCAGCGCGCACCTTCCCGCAGTGTGTGCTGCTGTCCGCAAACAGCCTCCAAACAAAGCAGGGCACTGAGGCAAGAGAAGTAAGCGCCCCAGGAGGGAATCTGCCTGCGAGGGAAGCTGTGCAGCACATCCCTTGTTCCGCTCGCCACTTCCCTGACTCTTAGGCAAAGCCCATCTCAGCTGGCTTGTAGGCGTGCCTCCGTGCTCAGAAGCACCCCCGTGGCAGGCAGGACAGTGCGAGATGTCTTCTGGGCACGTAGCATGCTGCTTCCTATGCCCGGGACAAACTGCGAGCAGGTGCCTGGCTTGCGCTTCTATGTGCCGAGACTTGGAGCTGACCAGCGCGCACCTTCCCGCTGTGTGTGCTGCTGTCCGCAACCAGCCTCCAAACAAAGCAGGGCACTAAGGCAAGAGAAGTAAGCGCCCCAGGAGGGAATCTGCCTGTGAGGGAAGCTGTGCAGCACATCCCTTGTTCCGCTCGACACTTCCCTGACTCTTAGGCAAAGCCCATCTCAGCTGGCTTGTAGGCGTGCCTCCGTGCTCAGAAGCACCCCCGTGGCAGGCAGGACAGTGCGAGATGTCTTCTGGGCATGCAGCATGCTGCTTCCCATGCCCGGGACAAACTGCGAGCAGGTGCCTGGCTTGCGCTTCTATGTGCCGAGACTTGGAGCTGGCCAGCGCGCACCTTCCCGCTGTGTGTGCTGCTGTCCGCAAACAGCCTTCTAACAAAGCAGGGCACTGAGGCAAGAGAAGTAAGCGCCCCAGGAGGGAATCTGCCTGCGAGGGAAGCTGTGCAGCACATCCCTTGTTCCGCTCGACACTTCCCTGACTCTTAGGCAAAGCCCATCTCAGCTGGCTTGTAGGCGTGCCTCCGTGCTCAGAAGCAGCCCCGACAAAGGCAGGACAGTGCGAGATGTCTTCTGGGCACGTAGCATGCTCCTTCCCATGCCCGGGACAAACTGCGAGCAGGTGCCTGGCTTGCGCTTCTATGTGCCGAGACTTGGAGCTGACAAGCGCGCACCCTCCCGCTGTGTGTGCTGCTGTCCGCAAACAGCCTCCAAACAAAGCAGGGCACTAAGGCAAGAGAAGTAAGCGCCCCAGGAGGGAATCTGCCTGCGAGGGAAGCTGTGCAGCACATCCCTTGTTCCGCTCGCCACTTCCCTCACTCTTAGGCAAAGCCCATCTCAGCTGGCTTGTAGGCGTGCCTCCGTGCTCAGAAGCAGCCCCGAGGAAGGCAGGACAGTGCGAGATGTCTTCTGGGCAAGCAGCATGCTGCTTCCCATGCCTGGGACAAACTGCGAGCAGGTGTCTCGCTTGCGCTTCTATGTGCCGAGACTTGGAGCTGGCCAGCGCGCACCTTCCCGCAGTGTGTGCTGCTCTCCGCAAACAGCCTCCAAACAAAGCAGGGCACTGAGGCAAGAGAAGTAAGCGCCCCAGGAGGGAATCTGCCTGCGAGGGAAGCTGTGCAGCACATCCCTTGTTCCGCTCGCCACTTCCCTGACTCTTAGGCAAAGCCCATCTCAGCTGGCTTGTAGGCGTGCCTCCGTGCTCAGAAGCACCCCCGTGGCAGGCAGGACAGTGCGAGATGTCTTCTGGGCACGTAGCATGCTGCTTCCCATGCCCGGGACAAACTGCGAGCAGGTGCCTGGCTTGCGCTTCTATGTGCCGAGACTTGGAGCTGACCAGCGCGCACCTTCCCGCTGTGTGTGCTGCTGTCCGCAACCAGCCTCCAAACAAAGCAGGGCACTAAGGCAAGAGAAGTAAGCGCCCCAGGAGGGAATCTGCCTGTGAGGGAAGCTGTGCAGCACATCCCTTGTTCCGCTCGACACTTCCCTGACTCTTAGGCAAAGCCCATCTCAGCTGGCTTGTAGGCGTGCCTCCGTGCTCAGAAGCAGCCCCGAGGAAGGCAGGACAGTGCGAGATGTCTTCTGGGCATGCAGCATGCTGCTTCCCATGCCCGGGACAAACTGCGAGCAGGTGCCTGGCTTGCGCTTCTATGTGCCGAGACTTGGAGCTGGCCAGCGCGCACCTTCCCGCTGTGTGTGCTGCTGTCCGCAACCAGCCTCCAAACAAAGCAGGGCACTAAGGCAAGAGAAGTAAGCGCCCCAGGAGGGAATCTGCCTGCGAGGGAAGCTGTGCAGCACATCCCTTGTTCCGCTCGACACTTCCCTGACTCTTAGGCAAAGCCCATCTCAGCTGGCTTGTAGGCGTGCCTCCGTGCTCAGAAGCAGCCCCGTGGCAGGCAGGACAGTGCGAGATGTCTTCTGGGCACGTAGCATGCTCCTTCCCATGCCCGGGACAAACTGCGAGCAGGTGCCTGGCTTGCGCTTCTATGTGCCGAGACTTGGAGCTGACAAGCGCGCACCCTCCCGCTGTGTGTGCTGCTGTCCGCAAACAGCCTCCAAACAAAGCAGGGCACTAAGGCAAGAGAAGTAAGCGCCCCAGGAGGGAATCTGCCTGCGAGGGAAGCTGTGCAGCACATCCCTTGTTCCGCTCGCCACTTCCCTGACTCTTAGGCAAAGCCCATCTCAGCTGGCTTGTAGGCGTGCCTCCGTGCTCGGAAGCAGCCCCGAGGAAGGCAGGACAGTGCGAGATGTCTTCTGGGCAAGCAGCATGCTGCTTCCCATGCCTGGGACAAACTGCGAGCAGGTGTCTCGCTTGCGCTTCTATGTGCCGAGACTTGGAGCTGGCCAGCGCGCACCTTCCCGCAGTGTGTGCTGCTCTCCGCAAACAGCCTCCAAACAAAGCAGGGCACTGAGGCAAGAGAAGTAAGCGCCCCAGGAGGGAATCTGCCTGCGAGGGAAGCTGTGCAGCACATCCCTTGTTCCGCTCGCCACTTCCCTGACTCTTAGGCAAAGCCCATCTCAGCTGGCTTGTAGGCGTGCCTCCGTGCTCAGAAGCACCCCCGTGGCAGGCAGGACAGTGCGAGATGTCTTCTGGGCACGTAGCATGCTGCTTCCCATGCCCGGGACAAACTGCGAGCAGGTGCCTGGCTTGCGCTTCTATGTGCCGAGACTTGGAGCTGACCAGCGCGCACCTTCCCGCTGTGTGTGCTGCTGTCCGCAACCAGCCTCCAAACAAAGCAGGGCACTAAGGCAAGAGAAGTAAGCGCCCCAGGAGGGAATCTGCCTGTGAGGGAAGCTGTGCAGCACATCCCTTGTTCCGCTCGACACTTCCCTGACTCTTAGGCAAAGCCCATCTCAGCTGGCTTGTAGGCATGCCTCCGTGCTCAGAAGCACCCCATTGGCAGGCAGGACAGTGCGAGAAGTACTCGGGGCACGCAGCATGCTACTTCCCATGCCCGGGACAAACCGCGAGCAGGTGCCTGGCTTGCGCTTCTATGTGCCGAGACTTGGAGCTGACCACTGCGCACCTTCCCGCTGTGTGTGCTGCTGTCCGCAAACAGCCTCCTAACAAAGCAGGGCACTAAGGCAAGAGAAGTAAGCGCCCCAGGAGGGAATCTGCCTGCGAGGGAAGCTGTGCAGCACATCCCTTGTTCCGCTCGACACTTCCCTGACTCTTAGGCAAAGCCCATCTCAGCTGGCTTGTAGGCGTGCCTCCGTGCTCAGAAGCACCCCCGTGGCAGGCAGGACAGTGCGAGATGTCTTCTGGGCACGTAGCATGCTCCTTCCCATGCCCGGGACAAACTGCGAGCAGGTGCCTGGCTTGCGCTTCTATGTGCCGAGACTTGGAGCTGACAAGCACGCACCCTCCCGCTGTGTGTGCTGCTGTCCGCAACCAGCCTCCAAACAAAGCAGGGCACTAAGGCAGGAGAAGTAAGCGCCCCAGGAGGGAATCTGCCTGCGAGGGAAGCTGTGCAGCACATCCCTTGTTCCGCTCGCCACTTCCCTCACTCTTAGGCAAAGCCCATCTCAGCTGGCTTGTAGGCGTGCCTCCGTGCTCAGAAGCAGCCCCGACAAAGGCAGGACAGTGCGAGAAGTACTCTGGGCATGCAGCATGCTGCTTCCCATGCCTGGGACAAACCGCGAGCAGGTGCCTCGCTTGCGCTTCAATCTGCCAAGACTTGGAGCTGGCGAGCGCGCACCTTCCCGCTGTGTGTGCTGCTGTCCGCAAACAGCCTTCTAACAAAGCAGGGCACTGAGGCAAGAGAAGTAAGCACCCCAGGAGGGAATCTGCCTGCGAGGGAAGCTGTGCAGCACATCCCTTGTTCCGCTCGCCACTTCCCTGACTCTTAGGCAAAGCCCATCTCAGCTGGCTTGTAGGCGTGCCTCCGTGCTCAGAAGCAGCCCCGAGGAAAGCAGGACAGTGCGAGATGTCTTCTGGGCATGCAGCATGCTGCTTCCCATGCCCGGACAAATTGCGAGCAGGTGCCTGGCTTGCGCTTCTATGTGCCGAGACTTGGAGCTGGCCAGCGCGCACCTTCCCGCTGTGTGTGCTGCTGTCCGCAAACAGCCTCCTAACAAAGCAGGGCACTGAGGCAAGAGAAGTAAGCGCCCCAGGAGGGAATCTGCCTGCGAGGGAAGCTGTGCAGCACATCCCTTGTTCCGCTCGCCACTTCCCTGACTCTTAGGCAAAGCCCATCTCAGCTGGCTTGTAGGCGTGCCTCCGTGCTCAGAAGCACCCCCGTGGCAGGCAGGACAGTGCGAGATGTCTTCTGGGCACGTAGCATGCTGCTTCCCATGCCCGGGACAAACTGCGAGCAGGTGCCTGGATTGCGCTTCAATCTGCCGAGACTTGGAGCTGGCCAGCGCGCACCTTCCCGCAGTGTGTGCTGCTCTCCGCAAACAGCCTCCAAACAAAGCAGGGCACTGAGGCAAGAGAAGTAAGCGCCCCAGGAGGGAATCTGCCTGCGAGGGAAGCTGTGCAGCACATCGCTTGTTCCACTCGCCACTTCCCTGACTCTTAGGCAAAGCCCATCTCAGCTGGCTTGTAGGCGTGCCTCCGTGCTCAGAAGCAGCCCCGAGGAAGGCAGGACAGTGCGAGATGTCTTCTGGGCATGCAGCATGCTGCTTCCCATGCCCGGACAAATTGCGAGCAGGTGCCTGGCTTGCGCTTCTATGTGCCGAGACTTGGAGCTGGCCAGCGCGCACCTTCCCGCTGTGTGTGCTGCTGTCCGCAAACAGCCTCCTAACAAAGCAGGGCACTGAGGCAAGAGAACTAAGAGCCCCAGGAGGGAATCTGCCTGCGAGGGAAGCTGTGCAGCACATCCCTTGTTCCGCTCGACACTTCCCTGACTCTTAGGCAAAGCCCATCTCAGCTGGCTTGTAGGTGTGCCTCCGTGTTCAGAAGCACCCCATTGGCAGGCAGGACAGTGCGAGAAGTACTCGGGGCACGCAGCATGCTCCTTCCCATGCCCGGGACAAACTGCGAGCAGGTGCCTGGCTTGCGCTTCTATGTGCCGAGACTTGGAGCTGACCAGCGCGCACCTTCCCGCTGTGTGTGCTGCTGTCCGCAACCAGCCTCCAAACAAAGCAAGGCACTAAGGCAAGAGAACTAAGAGCCCCAGGAGGGAATCTTCCTGCGAGGGAAGCTGTGCAGCACATCCCTTGTTCCGCTCGCCACTTCCCTCACTCTTAGGCAAAGCCCATCTCAGCTGGCTTGTAGGCGTGCCTCCGTGCTCAGAAGCAGCCCCGAGGAAGGCAGGACAGTGCGGGATGTCTTCTGGGCAAGCAGCATGCTGCTTCCCATGCCCGGGACAAACTGCGAGCAGGTGTCTCGCTTGCGCTTCTATGTGCTGAGACTTGGAGCTGGCCAGCGCGCACCTTCCCGCAGTGTGTGCTGCTGTCCGCAAACAGCCTCCAAACAAAGCAGGGCACTGAGGCAAGAGAAGTAAGCGCCCCAGGAGGGAATCTGCCTGCGAGGGAAGCTGTGCAGCACATCCCTTGTTCCGCTCGCCACTTCCCTGACTCTTAGGCAAAGCCCATCTCAGCTGGCTTGTAGGCGTGCCTCCGTGCTCAGAAGCACCCCCGTGGCAGGCAGGACAGTGCGAGATGTCTTCTGGGCACGTAGCATGCTCCTTCCCATGCCCGGGACAAACTGCGAGCAGGTGCCTGGCTTGCGCTTCTATGTGCCGAGACTTGGAGCTGACCAGCGCGCACCTTCCCGCTGTGTGTGCTGCTGTCCGCAAACAGCCTCCAAACAAAGCAGGGCACTAAGGCAAGAGAAGTAAGCGCCCCAGGAGGGAATCTGCCTGTGAGGGAAGCTGTGCAGCACATCCCTTGTTCCGCTCGCCACTTCCCTGACTCTTAGGCAAAGCCCATCTCAGCTTGCTTGTAGGCGTGCCTCCATGCTCAGAAGCACCCCCGTGGCAGGCAGGACAGTGCGAGAAGTACTCTGGGCACGCAGCATGCTGCTTCCCATGCCCGGGACAAACTGCGAGCAGGTGCCTGGCTTGCGCTTCTATGTGCCGAGACTTGGAGCTGGCCAGCGCGCACCTTCCCGCTGTGTGTGCTGCTGTCCGCAAACAGCCTTCTAACAAAGCAGGGCACTGAGGCAAGAGAAGTAAGCGCCCCAGGAGGGAATCTGCCTGCGAGGGAAGCTGTGCAGCACATCCCTTGTTCCGCTCGACACTTCCCTGACTCTTAGGCAAAGCCCATCTCAGCTGGCTTGTCGGTGTGCCTCCGTGCTCAGAAGCAGCCCCGAGGAAGGCAGGACAGTGCGGGATGTCTTCTGGGCACGCAGCATGCTGCTTCCCATGCCCGGGACAAACTGCGAGCAGGTGCCTGGATTGCGCTTCAATCTGCCGAGACTTGGAGCTGGCGAGCGCGCACCTTCCCGCAGGGTGTGCTGCTGTCCGCAAACAGCCTCCAAACAAAGCAGCGCACTGAGGCAAGAGAAGTAAGCGCCCCAGGAGGGAATCTGCCTGCGAGGGAAGCTGTGCAGCACATCGCTTGTTCCACTCGCCACTTCCCTGACTCTTAGGCAAAGCCCATCTCAGCTTGCTTGTAGGCGTGCCTCCGTGCTCAGAAGCAGCCCCGAGGAAGGCAGGACAGTGCGAGATGTCTTCTGGGCATGCAGCATGCTGCTTCCCATGCCCGGACAAATTGCGAGCAGGTGCCTGGCTTGCGCTTCTATGTGCCGAGACTTGGAGCTGGCCAGCGCGCACCTTCCCGCTGTGTGTGCTGCTGTCCGCAAACAGCCTCCTAACAAAGCAGGGCACTGAGGCAAGAGAAGTAAGCGCCCCAGGAGGGAATCTGCCTGCGAGGGAAGCTGTGCAGCACATCCCTTGTTCCGCTCGCCACTTCCCTCACTCTTAGGCAAAGCCCATCTCAGCTGGCTTGTAGGCGTGCCTCCGTGCTCAGAAGCAGCCCCGAGGAAGGCAGGACAGTGCGAGATGTCTTCTGGGCATGCAGCATGCTGCTTCCCATGCCTGGGACAAACTGCGAGCAGGTGCCTCGCTTGCGCTTCTATGTGCCGAGACTTGGAGCTGGCCAGCGCGCACCTTCCCGCTGTGTGTGCTGCTGTCTGCAAACAGCCTCCTAACAAAGCAGGGCACTGAGGCAAGAGAAGTAAGCGCCCCAGGAGGGAATCTGCCTGCGAGGGAAGCTGTCCAGCACATCCCTTGTTCCGCTCGCCACTTCCCTCACTCTTAGGCAAAGCCCATCTCAGCTGGCTTGTAGGCGTGCCTCCATGCTCAGAAGCAGCCCCGAGGAAGGCAGGACAGTGCGGGATGTCTTCTGGGCATGCAGCATGCTGCTTCCCATGCCCGGGACAAACTGCGAGCAGGTGCCTCGCTTGCGCTTCAATCTGCCAAGACTTGGAGCTGGCGAGCGCGCACCTTCCCGCTGTGTGTGCTGCTGTCCGCAACCAGCCTCCAAAGAAAGCAAGGCACTAAGGCAAGAGAACTAAGAGCCCCAGGAGGGAATCTTCCTGCGAGGGAAGCTGTGCAGCACATCCCTTGTTCCGCTCGCCACTTCCCTCACTCTTAGGCAAAGCCCATCTCAGCTGGCTTGTAGGCGTGCCTCCGTGCTCAGAAGCACCCCCGTGGCAGGCAGGACAGTGCGAGATGTCTTCTGGGCACGTAGCATGCTCCTTCCCATGCCCGGGACAAACTGCGAGCAGGTGCCTGGCTTGCGCTTCTATGTGCCGAGACTTGGAGCTGGCCAGCGCGCACCTTCCCGCTGTGTGTGCTGCTGTCCGCAAACAGCCTTCTAACAAAGCAGGGCACTGAGGCAAGAGAAGTAAGCGCCCCAGGAGGGAATCTGCCTGCGAGGGAAGCTGTGCAGCACATCCCTTGTTCCGCTCGACACTTCCCTGACTCTTAGGCAAAGCCCATCTCAGCTGGCTTGTAGGTGTGCCTCCGTGCTCAGAAGCAGCCCCGAGGAAGGCAGGACAGTGCGGGATGTCTTCTGGGCACGCAGCATGCTGCTTCCCATGCCCGGGACAAACTGCGAGCAGGTGCCTGGATTGCGCTTCAATCTGCCGAGACTTGGAGCTGACAAGCGCGCACCTTCCCGCAGTGTGTGCTGCTCTCCGCAAACAGCCTCCAAACAAAGCAGGGCACTGAGGCAAGAGAAGTAAGCGCCCCAGGAGGGAATCTGCCTGCGAGGGAAGCTGTGCAGCACATCGCTTGTTCCACTCGCCACTTCCCTGACTCTTAGGCAAAGCCCATCTCAGCTGGCTTGTAGGCGTGCCTCCGTGCTCAGAAGCAGCCCCGAGGAAAGCAGGACAGTGCGAGATGTCTTCTGGGCATGCAGCATGCTGCTTCCCATGCCCGGACAAATTGCGAGCAGGTGCCTGGCTTGCGCTTCTATGTGCCGAGACTTGGAGCTGGCCAGCGCGCACCTTCCCGCTGTGTGTGCTGCTGTCCGCAAACAGCCTCCTAACAAAGCAGGGCACTGAGGCAAGAGAAGTAAGCGCCCCAGGAGGGAATCTGCCTGCGAGGGAAGCTGTGCAGCACATCCCTTGTTCCGCTCGCCACTTCCCTGACTCTTAGGCAAAGCCCATCTCAGCTGGCTTGTAGGTGTGCCTCCGTGCTCAGAAGCAGCCCCGAGGAAGGCAGGACAGTGCGAGAACTACTCGGGTCACGCAGCATGCTGCTTCCCATGCCCGGGACAAACTGCGAGCAGGTGCCTGGATTGCGCTTCAATCTGCCGAGACTTGGAGCTGACCAGCGCGCACCTTCCCGCTGTGTGTGCTGCTCTCCGCAAACAGCCTCCAAACAAAGCAGGGCACTGAGGCAAGAGAAGTAAGCGCCCCAGGAGGGAATCTGCCTGCGAGGGAAGCTGTGCAGCACATCGCTTGTTCCACTCGCCACTTCCCTGACTCTTAGGCAAAGCCCATCTCAGCTGGCTTGTAGGTGTGCCTCCGTGCTCAGAAGCACCCCATTGGCAGGCAGGACAGTGCGAGAAGTACTCGGGGCACGCAGCATGCTCCTTCCCATGCCCGGGACAAACTGCGAGCAGGTGCCTGGATTGCGCTTCTATGTGCCGAGACTTGGAGCTGACAAGCGCGCACCTTCCCGCTGTGTGTGCTGCTGTCCGCAAACAGCCTCCAAACAAAGCAGGGCACTAAGGCAAGAGAAGTAAGCGCCCCAGGAGGGAATCTGCCTGCGAGGGAAGCTGTGCAGCACATCCCTTGTTCCGCTCGCCACTTCCCTGACTCTTAGGCAAAGCCCATCTCAGCTGGCTTGTAGGCGTGCCTCCGTGCTCAGAAGCACCCCCGTGGCAGGCAGGACAGTGCGAGATGTCTTCTGGGCACGTAGCATGCTCCTTCCCATGCCCGGGACAAACTGCGAGCAGGTGCCTGGCTTGCGCTTCTATGTGCCGAGACTTGGAGCTGACCAGCGCGCACCTTCCCGCTGTGTGTGCTGCTGTCCGCAACCAGCCTCCAAACAAAGCAAGGCACTAAGGCAAGAGAACTAAGAGCCCCAGGAGGGAATCTTCCTGCGAGGGAAGCTGTGCAGCACATCCCTTGTTCCGCTCGCCACTTCCCTCACTCTTAGGCAAAGCCCATCTCAGCTGGCTTGTAGGCGTGCCTCCGTGCTCAGAAGCAGCCCCGAGGAAGGCAGGACAGTGCGGGATGTCTTCTGGGCAAGCAGCATGCTGCTTCCCATGCCCGGGACAAACTGCGAGCAGGTGTCTCGCTTGCGCTTCTATGTGCTGAGACTTGGAGCTGGCCAGCGCGCACCTTCCCGCAGTGTGTGCTGCTGTCCGCAAACAGCCTCCAAACAAAGCAGGGCACTGAGGCAAGAGAAGTAAGCGCCCCAGGAGGGAATCTGCCTGCGAGGGAAGCTGTGCAGCACATCCCTTGTTCCGCTCGCCACTTCCCTGACTCTTAGGCAAAGCCCATCTCAGCTGGCTTGTAGGCGTGCCTCCGTGCTCAGAAGCACCCCCGTGGCAGGCAGGACAGTGCGAGATGTCTTCTGGGCACGTAGCATGCTCCTTCCCATGCCCGGGACAAACTGCGAGCAGGTGCCTGGCTTGCGCTTCTATGTGCCGAGACTTGGAGCTGACCAGCGCGCACCTTCCCGCTGTGTGTGCTGCTGTCCGCAAACAGCCTCCAAACAAAGCAGGGCACTAAGGCAAGAGAAGTAAGCGCCCCAGGAGGGAATCTGCCTGTGAGGGAAGCTGTGCAGCACATCCCTTGTTCCGCTCGCCACTTCCCTGACTCTTAGGCAAAGCCCATCTCAGCTTGCTTGTAGGCGTGCCTCCATGCTCAGAAGCACCCCCGTGGCAGGCAGGACAGTGCGAGAAGTACTCTGGGCATGCAGCATGCTGCTTCCCATGCCCGGGACAAACTGCGAGCAGGTGCCTGGCTTGCGCTTCTATGTGCCGAGACTTGGAGCTGGCCAGCGCGCACCTTCCCGCTGTGTGTGCTGCTGTCCGCAAACAGCCTTCTAACAAAGCAGGGCACTGAGGCAAGAGAAGTAAGCGCCCCAGGAGGGAATCTGCCTGCGAGGGAAGCTGTGCAGCACATCCCTTGTTCCGCTCGACACTTCCCTGACTCTTAGGCAAAGCCCATCTCAGCTGGCTTGTCGGTGTGCCTCCGTGCTCAGAAGCAGCCCCGAGGAAGGCAGGACAGTGCGGGATGTCTTCTGGGCACGCAGCATGCTGCTTCCCATGCCCGGGACAAACTGCGAGCAGGTGCCTGGATTGCGCTTCAATCTGCCGAGACTTGGAGCTGGCCAGCGCGCACCTTCCCGCAGGGTGTGCTGCTCTCCGCAAACAGCCTCCAAACAAAGCAGCGCACTGAGGCAAGAGAAGTAAGCGCCCCAGGAGGGAATCTGCCTGCGAGGGAAGCTGTGCAGCACATCGCTTGTTCCACTCGCCACTTCCCTGACTCTTAGGCAAAGCCCATCTCAGCTTGCTTGTAGGCGTGCCTCCGTGCTCAGAAGCAGCCCCGAGGAAGGCAGGACAGTGCGAGATGTCTTCTGGGCATGCAGCATGCTGCTTCCCATGCCCGGACAAATTGCGAGCAGGTGCCTGGCTTGCGCTTCTATGTGCCGAGACTTGGAGCTGGCCAGCGCGCACCTTCCCGCTGTGTGTGCTGCTGTCCGCAAACAGCCTCCTAACAAAGCAGGGCACTGAGGCAAGAGAAGTAAGCGCCCCAGGAGGGAATCTGCCTGCGAGGGAAGCTGTGCAGCACATCCCTTGTTCCGCTCGACACTTCCCTGACTCTTAGGCAAAGCCCATCTCAGCTGGCTTGTAGGTGTGCCTCCGTGCTCAGAAGCACCCCATTGGCAGGCAGGACAGTGTGAGAAGTACTCGGGGCACGCAGCATGCTACTTCCCATGCCCGGGACAAACCGCGAGCAGGTGCCTTGCTTGCGCTTCTATGTGCCGAGACTTGGAGCTGGCCAGCGCGCACCTTCCCGCTGTGTGTGCTGCTGTCCGCAAAAAGCCTCCTAACAAAGCAGGGCACTGAGGCAAGAGAACTAAGAGCCCCAGGAGGGAATCTGCCTGCGAGGGAAGCTGTGCAGCACATCCCTTGTTCCGCTCGCCACTTCCCTGACTCTTAGGCAAAGCCCATCTCAGCTGGCTTGTAGGCGTGCCTCCGTGCTCAGAAGCAGCCCCGTGGCAGGCAGGACAGTGCGAGATGTCTTCTGGGCACGTAGCATGCTGCTTCCCATGCCCGGGACAAACTGCGAGCAGGTGCCTGGCTTGCGCTTCTATGTGCCGAGACTTGGAGCTGACAAGCGCGCACCTTCCCGCTGTGTGTGCTGCTGTCCGCAAACAGCCTCCAAACAAAGCAGGGCACTAAGGCAAGAGAAGTAAGCGCCCCAGGAGGGAATCTGCCTGCGAGGGAAGCTGTGCAGCACATCCCTTGTTCCGCTCGCCACTTCCCTGACTCTTAGGCAAAGCCCATCTCAGCTGGCTTGTAGGTGTGCCTCCGTGCTCAGAAGCACCCCCGTGGCAGGCAGGACAGTGCGAGAACTACTCAGGTCACGCAGCATGCTCCTTCCCATGCCTGGGACAAACTGCGAGCAGGTGCCTGGCTTGCGCTTCTATGTGCCGAGACTTGGAGCTGGCCAGCGCGCACCTTCCCGCTGTGTGTGCTGCTGTCCGCAAAAAGCCTCCAAACAAAGCAGGGCACTGAGGCATGAGAAGTAAGCGCCCCAGGAGGGAATCTGCCTGCGAGGGAAGCTGTGCAGCACATCCCTTGTTCCGCTCGCCACTTCCCTGACTCTTAGGCAAAGCCCATCTCAGCTTGCTTGTAGGTGTGCCTCCATGCTCAGAAGCAGCCCCGAGGAAGGCAGGACAGTGCGGGATGTCTTCTGGGCACGCAGCATGCTGCTTCCCATGCCCGGGACAAACTGCGAGCAGGTGCCTCGCTTGCGCTTCAATCTGCCAAGACTTGGAGCTGGCGAGCGCGCACCTTCCGCTGTGTGTGCTGCTGTCCGCAAACAGCCTCCAAACAAAGCAGGGCACTTAGGCAAGAGAAGTAAGCGCCCCAGGAGGGAATCTGCCTGCGAGGGAAGCTGTGCAGCACATCCCTTGTTCCGCTCGCCACTTCCCTGACTCTTAGGCAAAGCCCATCTCAGCTGGCTTGTAGGCGTGCCTCCGTGCTCAGAAGCAGCCCCGTGGCAGTCAGGACAGTGCGAGAAGTACTCTGGGCATGCAGCATGCTGCTTCCCATGCCCGGGACAAACTGCGAGCAGGTGCCTGGCTTGCGCTTCTATGTGCCGAGACTTGGAGCTGGCCAGCGCGCACCTTCCCGCAGTGTGTGCTGCTGTCCGCAAACAGCCTCCAAACAAAGCAGGGCACTGAGGCAAGAGAAGTAAGCGCCCCAGGAGGGAATCTGCCTGCGAGGGAAGCTGTGCAGCACATCGCTTGTTCCACTCGCCACTTCCCTGACTCTTAGGCAAAGCCCATCTCAGCTGGCTTGTAGGCGTGCCTCCGTGCTCAGAAGCACCCCCGTGGCAGGCAGGACAGTGCGAGATGTCTTCTGGGCACGTAGCATGCTGCTTCCCATGCCCGGGACAAACTGCGAGCAGGTGCCTCGCTTGCGCTTCTATGTGCCGAGACTTGGAGCTGGCCAGCGCGCACCTTCCCGCAGTGTGTGCTGCTGTCCGCAAACAGCCTCCAAACAAAGCAGGGCCCTAAGGCAGGAGAAGTAAGCGCCCCAGGAGGGAATCTGCCTGCGAGGGAAGCTGTGCAGCACATCCCTTGTTCCGCTCGCCACTTCCCTCACTCTTAGGCAAAGCCCATCTCAGCTGGCTTGTAGGCGTGCCTCCGTGCTCAGAAGCACCCCCGTGGCAGGCAGGACAGTGCGAGATGTCTTCTGGGCACGTAGCATGCTCCTTCCCATGCCCGGGACAAACTGCGAGCAGGTGCCTGGCTTGCGCTTCTATGTGCCGAGACTTGGAGCTGACCAGCGCGCACCTTCCCGCTGTGTGTGCTGCTGTCCGCAACCAGCCTCCAAACAAAGCAAGGCACTAAGGCAAGAGAACTAAGAGCCCCAGGAGGGAATCTTCCTGCGAGGGAAGCTGTGCAGCACATCCCTTGTTCCGCTCGCCACTTCCCTCACTCTTAGGCAAAGCCCATCTCAGCTGGCTTGTAGGCGTGCCTCCGTGCTCAGAAGCAGCCCCGTGGCAGGCAGGACAGTGCGGGATGTCTTCTGGGCAAGCAGCATGCTGCTTCCCATGCCCGGGACAAACTGCGAGCAGGTGTCTCGCTTGCGCTTCTATGTGCTGAGACTTGGAGCTGGCCAGCGCGCACCTTCCCGCAGTGTGTGCTGCTGTCCGCAAACAGCCTCCAAACAAAGCAGGGCACTGAGGCAAGAGAAGTAAGCGCCCCAGGAGGGAATCTGCCTGCGAGGGAAGCTGTGCAGCACATCCCTTGTTCCGCTCGCCACTTCCCTGACTCTTAGGCAAAGCCCATCTCAGCTGGCTTGTAGGCGTGCCTCCGTGCTCAGAAGCACCCCCGTGGCAGGCAGGACAGTGCGAGATGTCTTCTGGGCACGTAGCATGCTCCTTCCCATGCCCGGGACAAACTGCGAGCAGGTGCCTGGATTGCGCTTCAATCTGCCGAGACTTGGAGCTGGCCAGCGCGCACCTTCCCGCAGGGTGTGCTGCTCTCCGCAAACAGCCTCCAAACAAAGCAGGGCACTAAGGCAAGAGAAGTAAGCGCCCCAGGAGGGAATCTGCCTGCGAGGGAAGCTGTGCAGCACATCGCTTGTTCCACTCGCCACTTCCCTGACTCTTAGGCAAAGCCCATCTCAGCTTGCTTGTAGGCGTGCCTCCGTGCTCAGAAGCAGCCCCGAGGAAGGCAGGACAGTGCGAGATGTCTTCTGGGCATGCAGCATGCTGCTTCCCATGCCCGGACAAATTGCGAGCAGGTGCCTGGCTTGCGCTTCTATGTGCCGAGACTTGGAGCTGGCCAGCGCGCACCTTCCCGCTGTGTGTGCTGCTGTCCGCAAACAGCCTCCTAACAAAGCAGGGCACTGAGGCAAGAGAAGTAAGCGCCCCAGGAGGGAATCTGCCTGCGAGGGAAGCTGTGCAGCACATCCCTTGTTCCGCTCGACACTTCCCTGACTCTTAGGCAAAGCCCATCTCAGCTGGCTTGTAGGTGTGCCTCCGTGCTCAGAAGCACCCCATTGGCAGGCAGGACAGTGTGAGAAGTACTCGGGGCACGCAGCATGCTACTTCCCATGCCCGGGACAAACCGCGAGCAGGTGCCTCGCTTGCGCTTCTATGTGCCGAGACTTGGAGCTGGCCAGCGCGCACCTTCCCGCTGTGTGTGCTGCTGTCCGCAAAAAGCCTCCTAACAAAGCAGGGCACTGAGGCAAGAGAACTAAGAGCCCCAGGAGGGAATCTGCCTGCGAGGGAAGCTGTGCAGCACATCCCTTGTTCCGCTCGCCACTTCCCTGACTCTTAGGCAAAGCCCATCTCAGCTGGCTTGTAGGCGTGCCTCCGTGCTCAGAAGCAGCCCCGTGGCAGGCAGGACAGTGCGAGATGTCTTCTGGGCACGTAGCATGCTGCTTCCCATGCCCGGGACAAACTGCGAGCAGGTGCCTGGCTTGCGCTTCTATGTGCCGAGACTTGGAGCTGACAAGCGCGCACCTTCCCGCTGTGTGTGCTGCTGTCGGCAAACAGCCTCCAAACAAAGCAGGGCACTAAGGCAAGAGAAGTAAGCGCCCCAGGAGGGAATCTGCCTGCGAGGGAAGCTGTGCAGCACATCCCTTGTTCCGCTCGCCACTTCCCTGACTCTTAGGCAAAGCCCATCTCAGCTGGCTTGTAGGTGTGCCTCCGTGCTCAGAAGCACCCCCGTGGCAGGCAGGACAGTGCGAGAACTACTCGGGTCACGCAGCATGCTCCTTCCCATGCCTGGGACAAACTGCGAGCAGGTGCCTGGCTTGCGCTTCTATGTGCCGAGACTTGGAGCTGGCCAGCGCGCACCTTCCCGCTGTGTGTGCTGCTGTCCGCAAAAAGCCTCCAAACAAAGCAGGGCACTGAGGCATGAGAAGTAAGCGCCCCAGGAGGGAATCTGCCTGCGAGGGAAGCTGTGCAGCACATCCCTTGTTCCGCTCGCCACTTCCCTGACTCTTAGGCAAAGCCCATCTCAGCTTGCTTGTAGGTGTGCCTCCATGCTCAGAAGCAGCCCCGAGGAAGGCAGGACAGTGCGGGATGTCTTCTGGGCACGCAGCATGCTGCTTCCCATGCCCGGGACAAACCGCGAGCAGGTGCCTCGCTTGCGCTTCAATCTGCCAAGACTTGGAGCTGGCCAGCGCGCACCTTCCGCTGTGTGTGCTGCTGTCCGCAAACAGCCTCCAAACAAAGCAGGGCACTTAGGCAAGAGAAGTAAGAGCCCCAGGAGGGAATCTGCCTGCGAGGGAAGCTGTGCAGCACATCCCTTGTTCCGCTCGCCACTTCCCTGACTCTTAGGCAAAGCCCATCTCAGCTGGCTTGTAGGCGTGCCTCCGTGCTCAGAAGCAGCCCCGTGGCAGTCAGGACAGTGCGAGAAGTACTCTGGGCATGCAGCATGCTGCTTCCCATGCCCGGGACAAACTGCGAGCAGGTGCCTGGCTTGCGCTTCAATCTGCCGAGACTTGGAGCTGGCCAGCGCGCACCTTCCCGCTGTGTGTGCTGCTGTCCGCAACCAGCCTCCAAACAAAGCAGGGCACTGAGGCAAGAGAAGTAAGCGCCCCAGGAGGGAATCTGCCTGCGAGGGAAGCTGTGCAGCACATCCCTTGTTCCGCTCGCCACTTCCCTGACTCTTAGGCAAAGCCCATCTCAGCTTGCTTGTAGGCGTGCCTCCATGCTCAGAAGCAGCCCCGAGGAAGGCAGGACAGTGCGGGATGTCTTCTGGGCACGCAGCATGCTGCTTCCCATGCCCGGGACAAACCGCAAGCAGGTGCCTCGCTTGCGCTTCAATCTGCCAAGACTTGGAGCTGAGAGCGCGCACCTTCCCGCTGTGTGTGCTGCTGTCCGCAAACAGCCTCCAAACAAAGCAGGGCACTGAGGCAAGAGAAGTAAGCGCCCCAGGAGGGAATCTGCCTGCGAGGGAAGCTGTGCAGCACATCCCTTGTTCCGCTCGACACTTCCCTGACTCTTAGGCAAAGCCCATCTCAGCTGGCTTGTAGGCGTGCCTCCGTGCTCAGAAGCACCCCCGTGGCAGGCAGGACAGTGCGAGAAGTACTCTGCGCATGCAGCATGCTGCTTCCCATGCCCGGGACAAACTGCGAGCAGGTGCCTGGCTTGCGCTTCTATGTGCCGAGACTTGGAGCTGGCCAGCGCGCACCTTCCCGCTGTGTGTGCTGCTGTCCGCAACCAGACTTCTAACAAAGCAGGGCACTGAGGCAAGAGAAGTAAGCGCCCCAGGAGGGAATCTGCCTGCGAGGGAAGCTGTGCAGCACATCCCTTGTTCCGCTCGCCACTTCCCTGACTCTTAGGCAAAGCCCATCTCAGCTGGCTTGTAGGTGTGCCTCCGTGCTCAGAAGCACCCCCGTGGCAGGCAGGACAGTGCGAGAACTACTCGGGTCACGCAGCATGCTCCTTCCCATGCCTGGGACAAACTGCGAGCAGGTGCCTGGCTTGCGCTTCTATGTGCCGAGACTTGGAGCTGGCCAGCGCGCACCTTCCCGCTGTGTGTGCTGCTGTCCGCAAAAAGCCTCCAAACAAAGCAGGGCACTGAGGCATGAGAAGTAAGCGCCCCAGGAGGGAATCTGCCTGCGAGGGAAGCTGTGCAGCACATCCCTTGTTCCGCTCGCCACTTCCCTGACTCTTAGGCAAAGCCCATCTCAGCTTGCTTGTAGGTGTGCCTCCATGCTCAGAAGCAGCCCCGAGGAAGGCAGGACAGTGCGGGATGTCTTCTGGGCACGCAGCATGCTGCTTCCCATGCCCGGGACAAACTGCGAGCAGGTGCCTCGCTTGCGCTTCAATCTGCCAAGACTTGGAGCTGGCGAGCGCGCACCTTCCGCTGTGTGTGCTGCTGTCCGCAAACAGCCTCCAAACAAAGCAGGGCACTTAGGCAAGAGAAGTAAGAGCCCCAGGAGGGAATCTGCCTGCGAGGGAAGCTGTGCAGCACATCCCTTGTTCCGCTCGCCACTTCCCTGACTCTTAGGCAAAGCCCATCTCAGCTGGCTTGTAGGCGTGCCTCCGTGCTCAGAAGCAGCCCCGTGGCAGTCAGGACAGTGCGAGAAGTACTCTGGGCATGCAGCATGCTGCTTCCCATGCCCGGGACAAACTGCGAGCAGGTGCCTGGCTTGCGCTTCAATCTGCCGAGACTTGGAGCTGGCCAGCGCGCACCTTCCCGCTGTGTGTGCTGCTGTCCGCAACCAGCCTCCAAACAAAGCAGGGCACTGAGGCAAGAGAAGTAAGCGCCCCAGGAGGGAATCTGCCTGCGAGGGAAGCTGTGCAGCACATCCCTTGTTCCGCTCGCCACTTCCCTGACTCTTAGGCAAAGCCCATCTCAGCTTGCTTGTAGGCGTGCCTCCATGCTCAGAAGCAGCCCCGAGGAAGGCAGGACAGTGCGGGATGTCTTCTGGGCACGCAGCATGCTGCTTCCCATGCCCGGGACAAACCGCAAGCAGGTGCCTCGCTTGCGCTTCAATCTGCCAAGACTTGGAGCTGAGAGCGCGCACCTTCCCGCTGTGTGTGCTGCTGTCCGCAAACAGCCTCCAAACAAAGCAGGGCACTGAGGCAAGAGAAGTAAGCGCCCCAGGAGGGAATCTGCCTGCGAGGGAAGCTGTGCAGCACATCCCTTGTTCCGCTCGACACTTCCCTGACTCTTAGGCAAAGCCCATCTCAGCTGGCTTGTAGGCGTGCCTCCGTGCTCAGAAGCACCCCCGTGGCAGGCAGGACAGTGCGAGAAGTACTCTGCGCATGCAGCATGCTGCTTCCCATGCCCGGGACAAACTGCGAGCAGGTGCCTGGCTTGCGCTTCTATGTGCCGAGACTTGGAGCTGGCCAGCGCGCACCTTCCCGCTGTGTGTGCTGCTGTCCGCAAACAGCCTCCAAACAAAGCAGGGCACTGAGGCAAGAGAAGTAAGCGCCCCAGGAGGGAATCTGCCTGCGAGGGAAGCTGTGCAGCACATCCCTTGTTCCGCTCGCCACTTCCCTGACTCTTAGGCAAAGCCCATCTCAGCTGGCTTGTAGGCGTGCCTCCGTGCTCAGAAGCAGCCCCGAGGAAGGCAGGACAGTGCGAGAAGTACTCTGGGAATGCAGCATGCTGCTTCCCATGCCCGGGACAAACTGCGAGCAGGTGCCTGGCTTGCGCTTCTATGTGCCGAGACTTGGAGCTGGCCAGCGCGCACCTTCCCGCAGTGTGTGCTGCTGTCCGCAAACAGCCTCCAAACAAAGCAGGGCACTGAGGCAAGAGAAGTAAGCGCCCCAGGAGGGAATCTGCCTGCGAGGGAAGCTGTGCAGCACATCGCTTGTTCCACTCGCCACTTCCCTGACTCTTAGGCAAAGCCCATCTCAGCTGGCTTGTAGGCGTGCCTCCGTGCTCAGAAGCACCCCCGTGGCAGGCAGGACAGTGCGAGATGTCTTCTGGGCACGTAGCATGCTGCTTCCCATGCCCGGGACAAACTGCGAGCAGGTGCCTGGCTTGCGCTTCTATGTGCCGAGACTTGGAGCTGGCCAGCGCGCACCTTCCCGCTGTGTGTGCTGCTGTCCGCAAACAGCCTCCTAACAAAGCAGGGCACTGAGGCAAGAGAAGTAAGCGCCCCAGGAGGGAATCTGCCTGCGAGGGAAGCTGTGCAGCACATCCCTTGTTCCGCTCGCCACTTCCCTGACTCTTAGGCAAAGCCCATCTCAGCTGGCTTGTAGGGTTGCCTCCGTGCTCAGAAGCACCCCCGTGGCAGGCAGGACAGTGCGAGAACTACTCGGGTCACGCAGCATGCTGCTTCCCATGCCCGGGACAAACTGCGAGCAGGTGCCTCGCTTGCGCTTCAATCTGCCGAGACTTGGAGCTGACCAGCGCGCACCTTCCCGCTGTGTGTGCTGCTGTCCGCAAAAAGCCTCCAAACAAAGCAGGGCACTAAGGCAAGAGAACTACGAGCCCCAGGAGGGAATCTGCCTGCGAGGGAAGCTGTGCAGCACATCCCTTGTTCCGCTCGACACTTCCCTGACTCTTAGGCAAAGCCCATCTCAGCTGGCTTGTAGGTGTGCCTCCGTGCTCAGAAGCACCCCCGTGGCAGGCAGGACAGTGCGAGAACTACTCGGGTCACGCAGCATGCTGCTTCCCATGCCTGGGACAAACTGCGAGCAGGTGCCTCGCTTGCGCTTCTATGTACCGAGACTTGGAGCTGGCCAGCGCGCACCTTCCCGCTGTGTGTGCTGCTGTCCGCAAACAGCCTCCAAACAAAGCAGGGCCCTAAGGCAGGAGAAGTAAGCGCCCCAGGAGGGAATCTGCCTGCGAGGGAAGCTGTGCAGCACATCCCTTGTTCCGCTCGCCACTTCCCTGACTCTTAGGCAAAGCCCATCTCAGCTGGCTTGTAGGCGTGCCTCCGTGCTCAGAAGCACCCCCGTGGCAGGCAGGACAGTGCGAGATGTCTTCTGGGCACGTAGCATGCTCCTTCCCATGCCCGGGACAAACTGCGAGCAGGTGCCTGGCTTGCGCTTCTATGTGCCGAGACTTGGAGCTGACCAGCGCGCACCTTCCCGCTGTGTGTGCTGCTGTCCGCAACCAGCCTCCAAACAAAGCAAGGCACTAAGGCAAGAGAACTAAGAGCCCCAGGAGGGAATCTTCCTGCGAGGGAAGCTGTGCAGCACATCCCTTGTTCCGCTCGCCACTTCCCTGACTCTTAGGCAAAGCCCATCTCAGCTGGCTTGTAGGCGTGCCTCCGTGCTCAGAAGCAGCCCCGTGGCAGGCAGGACAGTGCGGGATGTCTTCTGGGCAAGCAGCATGCTGCTTCCCATGCCCGGGACAAACTGCGAGCAGGTGTCTCGCTTGCGCTTCTATGTGCTGAGACTTGGAGCTGGCCAGCGCGCACCTTCCCGCAGTGTGTGCTGCTGTCCGCAAACAGCCTCCAAACAAAGCAGGGCACTGAGGCAAGAGAAGTAAGCGCCCCAGGAGGGAATCTGCCTGCGAGGGAAGCTGTGCAGCACATCCCTTGTTCCGCTCGCCACTTCCCTCACTCTTAGGCAAAGCCCATCTCAGCTGGCTTGTAGGCGTGCCTCCGTGCTCAGAAGCACCCCCGTGGCAGGCAGGACAGTGCGAGATGTCTTCTGGGCACGTAGCATGCTCCTTCCCATGCCCGGGACAAACTGCGAGCAGGTGCCTGGATTGCGCTTCAATCTGCCGAGACTTGGAGCTGGCCAGCGCGCACCTTCCCGCAGGGTGTGCTGCTCTCCGCAAACAGCCTCCAAACAAAGCAGGGCACTAAGGCAAGAGAAGTAAGCGCCCCAGGAGGGAATCTGCCTGCGAGGGAAGCTGTGCAGCACATCGCTTGTTCCACTCGCCACTTCCCTGACTCTTAGGCAAAGCCCATCTCAGCTTGCTTGTAGGCGTGCCTCCGTGCTCAGAAGCAGCCCCGAGGAAGGCAGGACAGTGCGAGATGTCTTCTGGGCATGCAGCATGCTGCTTCCCATGCCCGGACAAATTGCGAGCAGGTGCCTGGCTTGCGCTTCTATGTGCCGAGACTTGGAGCTGGCCAGCGCGCACCTTCCCGCTGTGTGTGCTGCTGTCCGCAAACAGCCTCCTAACAAAGCAGGGCACTGAGGCAAGAGAAGTAAGCGCCCCAGGAGGGAATCTGCCTGCGAGGGAAGCTGTGCAGCACATCCCTTGTTCCGCTCGACACTTCCCTGACTCTTAGGCAAAGCCCATCTCAGCTGGCTTGTAGGTGTGCCTCCGTGCTCAGAAGCACCCCATTGGCAGGCAGGACAGTGTGAGAAGTACTCGGGGCACGCAGCATGCTACTTCCCATGCCCGGGACAAACCGCGAGCAGGTGCCTCGCTTGCGCTTCTATGTGCCGAGACTTGGAGCTGGCCAGCGCGCACCTTCCCGCTGTGTGTGCTGCTGTCCGCAAAAAGCCTCCTAACAAAGCAGGGCACTGAGGCAAGAGAACTAAGAGCCCCAGGAGGGAATCTGCCTGCGAGGGAAGCTGTGCAGCACATCCCTTGTTCCGCTCGCCACTTCCCTGACTCTTAGGCAAAGCCCATCTCAGCTGGCTTGTAGGCGTGCCTCCGTGCTCAGAAGCAGCCCCGTGGCAGGCAGGACAGTGCGAGATGTCTTCTGGGCACGTAGCATGCTCCTTCCCATGCCCGGGACAAACTGCGAGCAGGTGCCTGGCTTGCGCTTCTATGTGCCGAGACTTGGAGCTGACAAGCGCGCACCTTCCCGCTGTGTGTGCTGCTGTCGGCAAACAGCCTCCAAACAAAGCAGGGCACTAAGGCAAGAGAAGTAAGCGCCCCAGGAGGGAATCTGCCTGCGAGGGAAGCTGTGCAGCACATCCCTTGTTCCGCTCGCCACTTCCCTGACTCTTAGGCAAAGCCCATCTCAGCTGGCTTGTAGGTGTGCCTCCGTGCTCAGAAGCACCCCCGTGGCAGGCAGGACAGTGCGAGAACTACTCGGGTCACGCAGCATGCTCCTTCCCATGCCTGGGACAAACTGCGAGCAGGTGCCTGGCTTGCGCTTCTATGTGCCGAGACTTGGAGCTGGCCAGCGCGCACCTTCCCGCTGTGTGTGCTGCTGTCCGCAAAAAGCCTCCAAACAAAGCAGGGCACTGAGGCATGAGAAGTAAGCGCCCCAGGAGGGAATCTGCCTGCGAGGGAAGCTGTGCAGCACATCCCTTGTTCCGCTCGCCACTTCCCTGACTCTTAGGCAAAGCCCATCTCAGCTTGCTTGTAGGTGTGCCTCCATGCTCAGAAGCAGCCCCGAGGAAGGCAGGACAGTGCGGGATGTCTTCTGGGCACGCAGCATGCTGCTTCCCATGCCCGGGACAAACCGCGAGCAGGTGCCTCGCTTGCGCTTCAATCTGCCAAGACTTGGAGCTGGCCAGCGCGCACCTTCCGCTGTGTGTGCTGCTGTCCACAAACAGCCTCCAAACAAAGCAGGGCACTTAGGCAAGAGAAGTAAGAGCCCCAGGAGGGAATCTGCCTGCGAGGGAAGCTGTGCAGCACATCCCTTGTTCCGCTCGCCACTTCCCTGACTCTTAGGCAAAGCCCATCTCAGCTGGCTTGTAGGCGTGCCTCCGTGCTCAGAAGCAGCCCCGTGGCAGTCAGGACAGTGCGAGAAGTACTCTGGGCATGCAGCATGCTGCTTCCCATGCCCGGGACAAACTGCGAGCAGGTGCCTGGCTTGCGCTTCAATCTGCCGAGACTTGGAGCTGGCCAGCGCGCACCTTCCCGCTGTGTGTGCTGCTGTCCGCAACCAGCCTCCAAACAAAGCAGGGCACTGAGGCAAGAGAAGTAAGCGCCCCAGGAGGGAATCTGCCTGCGAGGGAAGCTGTGCAGCACATCCCTTGTTCCGCTCGCCACTTCCCTGACTCTTAGGCAAAGCCCATCTCAGCTTGCTTGTAGGCGTGCCTCCATGCTCAGAAGCAGCCCCGAGGAAGGCAGGACAGTGCGGGATGTCTTCTGGGCACGCAGCATGCTGCTTCCCATGCCCGGGACAAACCGCAAGCAGGTGCCTCGCTTGCGCTTCAATCTGCCAAGACTTGGAGCTGAGAGCGCGCACCTTCCCGCTGTGTGTGCTGCTGTCCGCAAACAGCCTCCAAACAAAGCAGGGCACTGAGGCAAGAGAAGTAAGCGCCCCAGGAGGGAATCTGCCTGCGAGGGAAGCTGTGCAGCACATCCCTTGTTCCGCTCGACACTTCCCTGACTCTTAGGCAAAGCCCATCTCAGCTGGCTTGTAGGCGTGCCTCCGTGCTCAGAAGCACCCCCGTGGCAGGCAGGACAGTGCGAGAAGTACTCTGCGCATGCAGCATGCTGCTTCCCATGCCCGGGACAAACTGCGAGCAGGTGCCTGGCTTGCGCTTCTATGTGCCGAGACTTGGAGCTGGCCAGCGCGCACCTTCCCGCTGTGTGTGCTGCTGTCCGCAACCAGACTTCTAACAAAGCAGGGCACTGAGGCAAGAGAAGTAAGCGCCCCAGGAGGGAATCTGCCTGCGAGGGAAGCTGTGCAGCACATCCCTTGTTCCGCTCGCCACTTCCCTGACTCTTAGGCAAAGCCCATCTCAGCTGGCTTGTAGGCGTGCCTCCGTGCTCAGAAGCAGCCCCGAGGAAGGCAGGACAGTGCGAGAAGTACTCTGGGAATGCAGCATGCTGCTTCCCATGCCCGGGACAAACTGCGAGCAGGTGCCTGGCTTGCGCTTCTATGTGCCGAGACTTGGAGCTGGCCAGCGCGCACCTTCCCGCAGTGTGTGCTGCTGTCCGCAAACAGCCTCCAAACAAAGCAGGGCACTGAGGCAAGAGAAGTAAGCGCCCCAGGAGGGAATCTGCCTGCGAGGGAAGCTGTGCAGCACATCGCTTGTTCCACTCGCCACTTCCCTGACTCTTAGGCAAAGCCCATCTCAGCTGGCTTGTAGGCGTGCCTCCGTGCTCAGAAGCACCCCCGTGGCAGGCAGGACAGTGCGAGATGTCTTCTGGGCACGTAGCATGCTGCTTCCCATGCCCGGGACAAACTGCGAGCAGGTGCCTGGCTTGCGCTTCTATGTGCCGAGACTTGGAGCTGGCCAGCGCGCACCTTCCCGCTGTGTGTGCTGCTGTCCGCAAACAGCCTCCTAACAAAGCAGGGCACTGAGGCAAGAGAAGTAAGCGCCCCAGGAGGGAATCTGCCTGCGAGGGAAGCTGTGCAGCACATCCCTTGTTCCGCTCGCCACTTCCCTGACTCTTAGGCAAAGCCCATCTCAGCTGGCTTGTAGGGTTGCCTCCGTGCTCAGAAGCACCCCCGTGGCAGGCAGGACAGTGCGAGAACTACTCGGGTCACGCAGCATGCTGCTTCCCATGCCCGGGACAAACTGCGAGCAGGTGCCTCGCTTGCGCTTCAATCTGCCGAGACTTGGAGCTGACCAGCGCGCACCTTCCCGCTGTGTGTGCTGCTGTCCGCAAAAAGCCTCCAAACAAAGCAGGGCACTAAGGCAAGAGAACTACGAGCCCCAGGAGGGAATCTGCCTGCGAGGGAAGCTGTGCAGCACATCCCTTGTTCCGCTCGACACTTCCCTGACTCTTAGGCAAAGCCCATCTCAGCTTGCTTGTAGGCGTGCCTCCATGCTCAGAAGCAACCCCGAGGAAGGCAGGACAGTGCGGGACGTCTTCTGGGCACGCAGCATGCTGCTTCCCATGCCCGGGACAAACCGCGAGCAGGTGCCTGGCTTGCGCTTCTATGTGCCGAGACTTCGAGCTGACCAGCGCGCACCTTCCCGCTGTGTGTGCTGCTGTTCGCAAAAAGCCTCCAAACAAAGCAGGGCACTGAGGCAAGAGAAGTAAGCGCCCCAGGAGGGAATCTGCCTGCGAGGGAAGCTGTGCAGCACATCCCTTGTTCCGCTCGCCACTTCCCTGACTCTTAGGCAAAGCCCATCTCAGCTGGCTTGTAGGTGTGCCTCCGTGCTCAGAAGCACCCCCGTGGCAGGCAGGACAGTGCGAGAACTACTCGGGTCACGCAGCATGCTGCTTCCCATGCCTGGGACAAACTGCGAGCAGGTGCCTCGCTTGCGCTTCTATGTACCGAGACTTGGAGCTGGCCAGCGCGCACCTTCCCGCTGTGTGTGCTGCTGTCCGCAAACAGCCTCCAAACAAAGCAGGGCCCTAAGGCAGGAGAAGTAAGCGCCCCAGGAGGGAATCTGCCTGCGAGGGAAGCTGTGCAGCACATCCCTTGTTCCGCTCGCCACTTCCCTGACTCTTAGGCAAAGCCCATCTCAGCTGGCTTATAGGCGTGCCTCCGTGCTCAGAAGCACCCCCGTGGCAGGCAGGACAGTGCGAGATGTCTTCTGGGCACGTAGCATGCTCCTTCCCATGCCCGGGACAAACTGCGAGCAGGTGCCTGGCTTGCGCTTCTATGTGCCGAGACTTGGAGCTGACCAGCGCGCACCTTCCCGCTGTGTGTGCTGCTGTCCGCAACCAGCCTCCAAACAAAGCAAGGCACTAAGGCAAGAGAACTAAGAGCCCCAGGAGGGAATCTTCCTGCGAGGGAAGCTGTGCAGCACATCCCTTGTTCCGCTCGCCACTTCCCTCACTCTTAGGCAAAGCCCATCTCAGCTGGCTTGTAGGCGTGCCTCCGTGCTCAGAAGCAGCCCCGTGGCAGGCAGGACAGTGCGAGATGTCTTCTGGGCATGCAGCATGCTGCTTCCCATGCCCGGGACAAACTGCGAGCAGGTGCCTGGCTTGCGCTTCTATGTGCCGAGACTTGGAGCTGGCCAGCGCGCACCTTCCCGCAGTGTGTGCTGCTGTCCGCAAACAGCCTCCAAACAAAGCAGGGCACTGAGGCAAGAGAAGTAAGCGCCCCAGGAGGGAATCTGCCTGCGAGGGAAGCTGTGCAGCACATCCCTTGTTCCGCTCGCCACTTCCCTGACTCTTAGGCAAAGCCCATCTCAGCTGGCTTGTAGGCGTGCCTCCGTGCTCAGAAGCAGCCCCGTGGCAGGCAGGACAGTGCGAGATGTCTTCTGGGCACGTAGCATGCTCCTTCCCATGCCCGGGACAAACTGCGAGCAGGTGCCTGGCTTGCGCTTCTATGTGCCGAGACTTGGAGCTGGCCAGCGCGCACCTTCCCGCTGTGTGTGCTGCTGTCCACAAACAGCCTCCTAACAAAGCAGGGCACTGAGGCAAGAGAAGTAAGCGCCCCAGGAGGGAATCTGCCTGCGAGGGAAGCTGTGCAGCACATCCCTTGTTCCGCTCGACACTTCCCTGACTCTTAGGCAAAGCCCATCTCAGCTGGCTTGTAGGTGTGCCTCCGTGCTCAGAAGCACCCCATTGGCAGGCAGGACAGTGTGAGAAGTACTCGGGGCACGCAGCATGCTACTTCCCATGCCCGGGACAAACCGCGAGCAGGTGCCTCGCTTGCGCTTCTATGTGCCGAGACTTGGAGCTGGCCAGCGCGCACCTTCCCGCTGTGTGTGCTGCTGTCCGCAAAAAGCCTCCTAACAAAGCAGGGCACTGAGGCAAGAGAACTAAGAGCCCCAGGAGGGAATCTGCCTGCGAGGGAAGCTGTGCAGCACATCCCTTGTTCCGCTCGCCACTTCCCTGACTCTTAGGCAAAGCCCATCTCAGCTGGCTTGTAGGCGTGCCTCCGTGCTCAGAAGCAGCCCCGTGGCAGGCAGGACAGTGCGAGATGTCTTCTGGGCACGTAGCATGCTCCTTCCCATGCCCGGGACAAACTGCGAGCAGGTGCCTGGCTTGCGCTTCTATGTGCCGAGACTTGGAGCTGACAAGCGCGCACCTTCCCGCTGTGTGTGCTGCTGTCGGCAAACAGCCTCCAAACAAAGCAGGGCACTAAGGCAAGAGAAGTAAGCGCCCCAGGAGGGAATCTGCCTGCGAGGGAAGCTGTGCAGCACATCCCTTGTTCCGCTCGCCACTTCCCTCACTCTTAGGCAAAGCCCATCTCAGCTGGCTTGTAGGTGTGCCTCCGTGCTCAGAAGCACCCCCGTGGCAGGCAGGACAGTGCGAGAACTACTCGGGTCACGCAGCATGCTCCTTCCCATGCCTGGGACAAACTGCGAGCAGGTGCCTGGCTTGCGCTTCTATGTGCCGAGACTTGGAGCTGGCCAGCGCGCACCTTCCCGCTGTGTGTGCTGCTGTCCGCAAAAAGCCTCCAAACAAAGCAGGGCACTGAGGCATGAGAAGTAAGCGCCCCAGGAGGGAATCTGCCTGCGAGGGAAGCTGTGCAGCACATCCCTTGTTCCGCTCGCCACTTCCCTGACTCTTAGGCAAAGCCCATCTCAGCTTGCTTGTAGGTGTGCCTCCATGCTCAGAAGCAGCCCCGAGGAAGGCAGGACAGTGCGGGATGTCTTCTGGGCACGCAGCATGCTGCTTCCCATGCCCGGGACAAACCGCGAGCAGGTGCCTCGCTTGCGCTTCAATCTGCCAAGACTTGGAGCTGGCCAGCGCGCACCTTCCGCTGTGTGTGCTGCTGTCCGCAAACAGCCTCCAAACAAAGCAGGGCACTTAGGCAAGAGAAGTAAGAGCCCCAGGAGGGAATCTGCCTGCGAGGGAAGCTGTGCAGCACATCCCTTGTTCCGCTCGCCACTTCCCTGACTCTTAGGCAAAGCCCATCTCAGCTGGCTTGTAGGCGTGCCTCCGTGCTCAGAAGCAGCCCCGTGGCAGTCAGGACAGTGCGAGAAGTACTCTGGGCATGCAGCATGCTGCTTCCCATGCCCGGGACAAACTGCGAGCAGGTGCCTGGCTTGCGCTTCAATCTGCCGAGACTTGGAGCTGGCCAGCGCGCACCTTCCCGCTGTGTGTGCTGCTGTCCGCAACCAGCCTCCAAACAAAGCAGGGCACTGAGGCAAGAGAAGTAAGCGCCCCAGGAGGGAATCTGCCTGCGAGGGAAGCTGTGCAGCACATCCCTTGTTCCGCTCGCCACTTCCCTGACTCTTAGGCAAAGCCCATCTCAGCTTGCTTGTAGGCGTGCCTCCATGCTCAGAAGCAGCCCCGAGGAAGGCAGGACAGTGCGGGATGTCTTCTGGGCACGCAGCATGCTGCTTCCCATGCCCGGGACAAACCGCAAGCAGGTGCCTCGCTTGCGCTTCAATCTGCCAAGACTTGGAGCTGAGAGCGCGCACCTTCCCGCTGTGTGTGCTGCTGTCCGCAAACAGCCTCCAAACAAAGCAGGGCACTGAGGCAAGAGAAGTAAGCGCCCCAGGAGGGAATCTGCCTGCGAGGGAAGCTGTGCAGCACATCCCTTGTTCCGCTCGACACTTCCCTGACTCTTAGGCAAAGCCCATCTCAGCTGGCTTGTAGGCGTGCCTCCGTGCTCAGAAGCACCCCCGTGGCAGGCAGGACAGTGCGAGAAGTACTCTGCGCATGCAGCATGCTGCTTCCCATGCCCGGGACAAACTGCGAGCAGGTGCCTGGCTTGCGCTTCTATGTGCCGAGACTTGGAGCTGGCCAGCGCGCACCTTCCCGCTGTGTGTGCTGCTGTCCGCAACCAGACTTCTAACAAAGCAGGGCACTGAGGCAAGAGAAGTAAGCGCCCCAGGAGGGAATCTGCCTGCGAGGGAAGCTGTGCAGCACATCCCTTGTTCCGCTCGCCACTTCCCTGACTCTTAGGCAAAGCCCATCTCAGCTGGCTTGTAGGCGTGCCTCCGTGCTCAGAAGCAGCCCCGAGGAAGGCAGGACAGTGCGAGAAGTACTCTGGGAATGCAGCATGCTGCTTCCCATGCCCGGGACAAACTGCGAGCAGGTGCCTGGCTTGCGCTTCTATGTGCCGAGACTTGGAGCTGGCCAGCGCGCACCTTCCCGCAGTGTGTGCTGCTGTCCGCAAACAGCCTCCAAACAAAGCAGGGCACTGAGGCAAGAGAAGTAAGCGCCCCAGGAGGGAATCTGCCTGCGAGGGAAGCTGTGCAGCACATCGCTTGTTCCACTCGCCACTTCCCTGACTCTTAGGCAAAGCCCATCTCAGCTGGCTTGTAGGCGTGCCTCCGTGCTCAGAAGCACCCCCGTGGCAGGCAGGACAGTGCGAGATGTCTTCTGGGCACGTAGCATGCTGCTTCCCATGCCCGGGACAAACTGCGAGCAGGTGCCTGGCTTGCGCTTCTATGTGCCGAGACTTGGAGCTGGCCAGCGCGCACCTTCCCGCTGTGTGTGCTGCTGTCCGCAAACAGCCTCCTAACAAAGCAGGGCACTGAGGCAAGAGAAGTAAGCGCCCCAGGAGGGAATCTGCCTGCGAGGGAAGCTGTGCAGCACATCCCTTGTTCCGCTCGCCACTTCCCTGACTCTTAGGCAAAGCCCATCTCAGCTGGCTTGTAGGGTTGCCTCCGTGCTCAGAAGCACCCCCGTGGCAGGCAGGACAGTGCGAGAACTACTCGGGTCACGCAGCATGCTGCTTCCCATGCCCGGGACAAACTGCGAGCAGGTGCCTCGCTTGCGCTTCAATCTGCCGAGACTTGGAGCTGACCAGCGCGCACCTTCCCGCTGTGTGTGCTGCTGTCCGCAAAAAGCCTCCAAACAAAGCAGGGCACTAAGGCAAGAGAACTACGAGCCCCAGGAGGGAATCTGCCTGCGAGGGAAGCTGTGCAGCACATCCCTTGTTCCGCTCGACACTTCCCTGACTCTTAGGCAAAGCCCATCTCAGCTTGCTTGTAGGCGTGCCTCCATGCTCAGAAGCAACCCCGAGGAAGGCAGGACAGTGCGGGACGTCTTCTGGGCACGCAGCATGCTGCTTCCCATGCCCGGGACAAACCGCGAGCAGGTGCCTGGCTTGCGCTTCTATGTGCCGAGACTTCGAGCTGACCAGCGCGCACCTTCCCGCTGTGTGTGCTGCTGTTCGCAAAAAGCCTCCAAACAAAGCAGGGCACTGAGGCAAGAGAAGTAAGCGCCCCAGGAGGGAATCTGCCTGCGAGGGAAGCTGTGCAGCACATCCCTTGTTCCGCTCGCCACTTCCCTGACTCTTAGGCAAAGCCCATCTCAGCTGGCTTGTAGGTGTGCCTCCGTGCTCAGAAGCACCCCCGTGGCAGGCAGGACAGTGCGAGAACTACTCGGGTCACGCAGCATGCTGCTTCCCATGCCTGGGACAAACTGCGAGCAGGTGCCTCGCTTGCGCTTCTATGTACCGAGACTTGGAGCTGGCCAGCGCGCACCTTCCCGCTGTGTGTGCTGCTGTCCGCAAACAGCCTCCAAACAAAGCAGGGCCCTAAGGCAGGAGAAGTAAGCGCCCCAGGAGGGAATCTGCCTGCGAGGGAAGCTGTGCAGCACATCCCTTGTTCCGCTCGCCACTTCCCTGACTCTTAGGCAAAGCCCATCTCAGCTGGCTTATAGGCGTGCCTCCGTGCTCAGAAGCACCCCCGTGGCAGGCAGGACAGTGCGAGATGTCTTCTGGGCACGTAGCATGCTCCTTCCCATGCCCGGGACAAACTGCGAGCAGGTGCCTGGCTTGCGCTTCTATGTGCCGAGACTTGGAGCTGACCAGCGCGCACCTTCCCGCTGTGTGTGCTGCTGTCCGCAACCAGCCTCCAAACAAAGCAAGGCACTAAGGCAAGAGAACTAAGAGCCCCAGGAGGGAATCTTCCTGCGAGGGAAGCTGTGCAGCACATCCCTTGTTCCGCTCGCCACTTCCCTCACTCTTAGGCAAAGCCCATCTCAGCTGGCTTGTAGGCGTGCCTCCGTGCTCAGAAGCAGCCCCGTGGCAGGCAGGACAGTGCGAGATGTCTTCTGGGCATGCAGCATGCTGCTTCCCATGCCCGGGACAAACTGCGAGCAGGTGCCTGGCTTGCGCTTCTATGTGCCGAGACTTGGAGCTGGCCAGCGCGCACCTTCCCGCAGTGTGTGCTGCTGTCCGCAACCAGCCTCCAAACAAAGCAGGGCACTGAGGCAAGAGAAGTAAGCGCCCCAGGAGGGAATCTGCCTGCGAGGGAAGCTGTGCAGCACATCCCTTGTTCCGCTCGCCACTTCCCTGACTCTTAGGCAAAGCCCATCTCAGCTGGCTTGTAGGCGTGCCTCCGTGCTCAGAAGCAGCCCCGTGGCAGGCAGGACAGTGCGAGATGTCTTCTGGGCACGTAGCATGCTCCTTCCCATGCCCGGGACAAACTGCGAGCAGGTGCCTGGCTTGCGCTTCTATGTGCCGAGACTTGGAGCTGGCCAGCGCGCACCTTCCCGCTGTGTGTGCTGCTGTCCGCAAACAGCCTCCAAACAAAGCAGGGCACTAAGGCAAGAGAAGTAAGCGCCCCAGGAGGGAATCTGCCTGCGAGGGAAGCTGTGCAGCACATCCCTTGTTCCGCTCGCCACTTCCCTGACTCTTAGGCAAAGCCCATCTCAGCTGGCTTGTAGGTGTGCCTCCGTGCTCAGAAGCACCCCCGTGGCAGGCAGGACAGTGCGAGAACTACTCGGGTCACGCAGCATGCTGCTTCCCATGCCCGGGACAAACCGCGAGCAGGTGCCTCGCTTGCGCTTCTATGTACCGAGACTTGGAGCTGGCCAGCGCGCACCTTCCCGCTGTGTGTGCTGCTGTCCGCAAACAGCCTCCAAACAAAGCAGGGCACTGAGGCAAGAGAAGTAAGCGCCCCAGGAGGGAATCTGCCTGCGAGGGAAGCTGTGCAGCACATCCCTTGTTCCGCTCGCCACTTCCCTGACTCTTAGGCAAAGCCCATCTCAGCTGGCTTGTAGGCGTGCCTCCGTGCTCAGAAGCACCCCCGTGGCAGGCAGGACAGTGCGAGATGTCTTCTGGGCACGTAGCATGCTGCTTCCCATGCCCGGGACAAACTGCGAGCAGGTGCCTGGCTTGCGCTTCAATCTGCCGAGACTTGGAGCTGACCAGCGCGCACCTTCCCGCTGTGTGTGCTGCTGTCCGCAAAAAGCCTCCAAACAAAGCAGGGCACTAAGGCAAGAGAACTACGAGCCCCAGGAGGGAATCTGCCTGCGAGGGAAGCTGTGCAGCACATCCCTTGTTCCGCTCGACACTTCCCTGACTCTTAGGCAAAGCCCATCTCAGCTTGCTTGTAGGCGTGCCTCCATGCTCAGAAGCAACCCCGAGGAAGGCAGGACAGTGCGGGACGTCTTCTGGGCACGCAGCATGCTGCTTCCCATGCCCGGGACAAACCGCGAGCAGGTGCCTCGCTTGCGCTTCTATGTGCCGAGACTTGGAGCTGGCCAGCGCGCACCTTCCCGCTGTGTGTGCTGCTGTCCGCAAAAAGCCTCCTAACAAAGCAGGGCACTGAGGCAAGAGAACTAAGAGCCCCAGGAGGGAATCTGCCTGCGAGGGAAGCTGTGCAGCACATCCCTTGTTCCGCTCGCCACTTCCCTGACTCTTAGGCAAAGCCCATCTCAGCTTGCTTGTAGGCGTGCCTCCGTGCTCAGAAGCAGCCCCGTGGCAGGCAGGACAGTGCGAGATGTCTTCTGGGCACGTAGCATGCTCCTTCCCATGCCCGGGACAAACTGCGAGCAGGTGCCTGGCTTGCGCTTCTATGTGCCGAGACTTGGAGCTGACAAGCGCGCACCTTCCCGCTGTGTGTGCTGCTGTCCGCAAACAGCCTCCAAACAAAGCAGGGCACTAAGGCAAGAGAAGTAAGCGCCCCAGGAGGGAATCTGCCTGCGAGGGAAGCTGTGCAGCACATCCCTTGTTCCGCTCGCCACTTCCCTGACTCTTAGGCAAAGCCCATCTCAGCTGGCTTGTAGGTGTGCCTCCGTGCTCAGAAGCACCCCCGTGGCAGGCAGGACAGTGCGAGAACTACTCGGGTCACGCAGCATGCTCCTTCCCATGCCTGGGACAAACTGCGAGCAGGTGCCTGGCTTGCGCTTCTATGTGCCGAGACTTGGAGCTGGCCAGCGCGCACCTTCCCGCTGTGTGTGCTGCTGTCCGCAAAAAGCCTCCAAACAAAGCAGGGCACTGAGGCATGAGAAGTAAGCGCCCCAGGAGGGAATCTGCCTGCGAGGGAAGCTGTGCAGCACATCCCTTGTTCCGCTCGCCACTTCCCTGACTCTTAGGCAAAGCCCATCTCAGCTTGCTTGTAGGTGTGCCTCCATGCTCAGAAGCAGCCCCGAGGAAGGCAGGACAGTGCGGGATGTCTTCTGGGCACGCAGCATGCTGCTTCCCATGCCCGGGACAAACCGCGAGCAGGTGCCTCGCTTGCGCTTCAATCTGCCAAGACTTGGAGCTGGCGAGCGCGCACCTTCCGCTGTGTGTGCTGCTGTCCGCAAACAGCCTCCAAACAAAGCAGGGCACTTAGGCAAGAGAAGTAAGAGCCCCAGGAGGGAATCTGCCTGCGAGGGAAGCTGTGCAGCACATCCCTTGTTCCGCTCGCCACTTCCCTGACTCTTAGGCAAAGCCCATCTCAGCTTGCTTGTAGGCGTGCCTCCATGCTCAGAAGCAGCCCCGAGGAAGGCAGGACAGTGCGGGATGTCTTCTGGGCACGCAGCATGCTGCTTCCCATGCCCGGGACAAACCGCAAGCAGGTGCCTCGCTTGCGCTTCAATCTGCCAAGACTTGGATCTGAGAGCGCGCACCTTCCCGCTGTGTGTGCTGCTGTCCGCAAACAGCCTCCAAACAAAGCAGGGCACTGAGGCAAGAGAAGTAAGCGCCCCAGGAGGGAATCTGCCTGCGAGGGAAGCTGTGCAGCACATCCCTTGTTCCGCTCGACACTTCCCTGACTCTTAGGCAAAGCCCATCTCAGCTGGCTTGTAGGCGTGCCTCCGTGCTCAGAAGCACCCCCGTGGCAGGCAGGACAGTGCGAGAAGTACTCTGCGCATGCAGCATGCTGCTTCCCATGCCCGGGACAAACTGCGAGCAGGTGCCTGGCTTGCGCTTCTATGTGCCGAGACTTGGAGCTGGCCAGCGCGCACCTTCCCGCTGTGTGTGCTGCTGTCCGCAACCAGACTTCTAACAAAGCAGGGCACTGAGGCAAGAGAAGTAAGCGCCCCAGGAGGGAATCTGCCTGCGAGGGAAGCTGTGCAGCACATCCCTTGTTCCGCTCGCCACTTCCCTGACTCTTAGGCAAAGCCCATCTCAGCTGGCTTGTAGGCGTGCCTCCGTGCTCAGAAGCAGCCCCGAGGAAGGCAGGACAGTGCGAGAAGTACTCTGGGAATGCAGCATGCTGCTTCCCATGCCCGGGACAAACTGCGAGCAGGTGCCTGGCTTGCGCTTCTATGTGCCGAGACTTGGAGCTGGCCAGCGCGCACCTTCCCGCAGTGTGTGCTGCTGTCCGCAAACAGCCTCCAAACAAAGCAGGGCACTGAGGCAAGAGAAGTAAGCGCCCCAGGAGGGAATCTGCCTGCGAGGGAAGCTGTGCAGCACATCGCTTGTTCCACTCGCCACTTCCCTGACTCTTAGGCAAAGCCCATCTCAGCTGGCTTGTAGGCGTGCCTCCGTGCTCAGAAGCACCCCCGTGGCAGGCAGGACAGTGCGAGATGTCTTCTGGGCACGTAGCATGCTGCTTCCCATGCCCGGGACAAACTGCGAGCAGGTGCCTGGCTTGCGCTTCTATGTGCCGAGACTTGGAGCTGGCCAGCGCGCACCTTCCCGCTGTGTGTGCTGCTGTCCGCAAACAGCCTCCTAACAAAGCAGGGCACTGAGGCAAGAGAAGTAAGCGCCCCAGGAGGGAATCTGCCTGCGAGGGAAGCTGTGCAGCACATCCCTTGTTCCGCTCGACACTTCCCTGACTCTTAGGCAAAGCCCATCTCAGCTGGCTTGTAGGTGTGCCTCCGTGCTCAGAAGCACCCCCGTGGCAGGCAGGACAGTGCGAGAACTACTCGGGTCACGCAGCATGCTGCTTCCCATGCCTGGGACAAACTGCGAGCAGGTGCCTCGCTTGCGCTTCTATGTACCGAGACTTGGAGCTGGCCAGCGCGCACCTTCCCGCTGTGTGTGCTGCTGTCCGCAAACAGCCTCCAAACAAAGCAGGGCCCTAAGGCAGGAGAAGTAAGCGCCCCAGGAGGGAATCTGCCTGCGAGGGAAGCTGTGCAGCACATCCCTTGTTCCGCTCGACACTTCCCTGACTCTTAGGCAAAGCCCATCTCAGCTTGCTTGTAGGCGTGCCTCCGTGCTCAGAAGCACCCCCGTGGCAGGCAGGACAGTGCGAGATGTCTTCTGGGCACGTAGCATGCTCCTTCCCATGCCCGGGACAAACTGCGAGCAGGTGCCTGGCTTGCGCTTCAATCTGCCGAGACTTGGAGCTGACCAGCGCGCACCTTCCCGCTGTGTGTGCTGCTGTCCGCAACCAGCCTCCAAACAAAGCAAGGCACTAAGGCAAGAGAACTAAGAGCCCCAGGAGGGAATCTTCCTGCGAGGGAAGCTGTGCAGCACATCCCTTGTTCCGCTCGCCACTTCCCTCACTCTTAGGCAAAGCCCATCTCAGCTGGCTTGTAGGCGTGCCTCCGTGCTCAGAAGCAGCCCCGAGGAAGGCAGGACAGTGCGGGATGTCTTCTGGGCAAGCAGCATGCTGCTTCCCATGCCCGGGACAAACTGCGAGCAGGTGCCTGGCTTGCGCTTCTATGTGCTGAGACTTGGAGCTGGCCAGCGCGCACCTTCCCGCAGTGTGTGCTGCTGTCCGCAAACAGCCTCCAAACAAAGCAGGGCACTGAGGCAAGAGAAGTAAGCGCCCCAGGAGGGAATCTGCCTGCGAGGGAAGCTGTGCAGCACATCCCTTGTTCCGCTCGCCACTTCCCTGACTCTTAGGCAAAGCCCATCTCAGCTGGCTTGTAGGCGTGCCTCCGTGCTCAGAAGCACCCCCGTGGCAGGCAGGACAGTGCGAGATGTCTTCTGGGCACGTAGCATGCTCCTTCCCATGCCCGGGACAAACTGCGAGCAGGTGCCTGGCTTGCGCTTCTATGTGCCGAGACTTGGAGCTGGCCAGCGCGCACCTTCCCGCTGTGTGTGCTGCTGTCCGCAAACAGCCTCCAAACAAAGCAGGGCACTAAGGCAAGAGAAGTAAGCGCCCCAGGAGGGAATCTGCCTGTGAGGGAAGCTGTGCAGCACATCCCTTGTTCCGCTCGCCACTTCCCTGACTCTTAGGCAAAGCCCATCTCAGCTTGCTTGTAGGCGTGCCTCCATGCTCAGAAGCACCCCCGTGGCAGGCAGGACAGTGCGAGAAGTACTCTGGGCATCCAGCATGCTGCTTCCCATGCCCGGGACAAACTGCGAGCAGGTGCCTGGCTTGCGCTTCTATGTGCCGAGACTTGGAGCTGGCCAGCGCGCACCTTCCCGCAGGGTGTGCTGCTCTCCGCAAACAGCCTCCAAACAAAGCAGCGCACTGAGGCAAGAGAAGTAAGCGCCCCAGGAGGGAATCTGCCTGCGAGGGAAGCTGTGCAGCACATCGCTTGTTCCACTCGCCACTTCCCTGACTCTTAGGCAAAGCCCATCTCAGCTTGCTTGTAGGCGTGCCTCCGTGCTCAGAAGCAGCCCCGAGGAAGGCAGGACAGTGCGAGATGTCTTCTGGGCATGCAGCATGCTGCTTCCCATGCCCGGACAAATTGCGAGCAGGTGCCTGGCTTGCGCTTCTATGTGCCGAGACTTGGAGCTGGCCAGCGCGCACCTTCCCGCTGTGTGTGCTGCTGTCCGCAAACAGCCTCCTAACAAAGCAGGGCACTGAGGCAAGAGAAGTAAGCGCCCCAGGAGGGAATCTGCCTGCGAGGGAAGCTGTGCAGCACATCCCTTGTTCCGCTCGACACTTCCCTGACTCTTAGGCAAAGCCCATCTCAGCTGGCTTGTAGGTGTGCCTCCGTGCTCAGAAGCACCCCATTGGCAGGCAGGACAGTGTGAGAAGTACTCGGGGCACGCAGCATGCTACTTCCCATGCCCGGGACAAACTGCGAGCAGGTGCCTCGCTTGCGCTTCTATGTGCCGAGACTTGGAGCTGACCAGCGCGCACCTTCCCGCTGTGTGTGCTGCTGTCCGCAAAAAGCCTCCTAACAAAGCAGGGCACTTAGGCAAGAGAACTAAGAGCCCCAGGAGGGAATCTGCCTGCGAGGGAAGCTGTGCAGCACATCCCTTGTTCCGCTCGCCACTTCCCTCACTCTTAGGCAAAGCCCATCTCAGCTGGCTTGTAGGCGTGCCTCCGTGCTCAGAAGCAGCCCCGTGGCAGGCAGGACAGTGCGAGATGTCTTCTGGGCACGTAGCATGCTCCTTCCCATGCCCGGGACAAACTGCGAGCAGGTGCCTCGCTTGCGCTTCTATGTGCCGAGACTTGGAGCTGACAAGCGCGCACCTTCCCGCTGTGTGTGCTGCTGTCCGCAAACAGCCTCCAAACAAAGCAGGGCACTAAGGCAAGAGAAGTAAGCGCCCCAGGAGGGAATCTGCCTGCGAGGGAAGCTGTGCAGCACATCCCTTGTTCCGCTCGACACTTCCCTGACTCTTAGGCAAAGCCCATCTCAGCTGGCTTGTAGGTGTGCCTCCGTGCTCAGAAGCACCCCCGTGGCAGGCAGGACAGTGCGAGAACTACTCGGGTCACGCAGCATGCTCCTTCCCATGCCTGGGACAAACTGCGAGCAGGTGCCTCGCTTGCGCTTCTATGTACCGAGACTTGGAGCTGGCCAGCGCGCACCTTCCCGCTGTGTGTGCTGCTGTCCGCAAAAAGCCTCCAAACAAAGCAGGGCACTAAGGCATGTGAAGTAAGCGCCCCAGGAGGGAATCTGCCTGCGAGGGAAGCTGTGCAGCACATCCCTTGTTCCGCTCGCCACTTCCCTGACTCTTAGGCAAAGCCCATCTCAGCTTGCTTGTAGGTGTGCCTCCATGCTCAGAAGCAGCCCCGAGGAAGGCAGGACAGTGCGGGATGTCTTCTGGGCACGCAGCATGCTGCTTCCCATGCCCGGGACAAACCGCGAGCAGGTGCCTGGCTTGCGCTTCTATGTGCCGAGACTTGGAGCTGGCCAGCGCGCACCTTCCCGCTGTGTGTGCTGCTGTCCGCAAACAGCCTCCAAACAAAGCAGGGCACTGAGGCAAGAGAAGTAAGCGCCCCAGGAGGGAATCTGCCTGTGAGGGAAGCTGTGCAGCACATCCCTTGTTCCGCTCGCCACTTCCCTGACTCTTAGGCAAAGCCCATCTCAGCTTGCTTGTAGGCGTGCCTCCATGCTCAGAAGCACCCCCGTGGCAGGCAGGACAGTGCGAGAAGTACTCTGGGCATCCAGCATGCTGCTTCCCATGCCCGGGACAAACTGCGAGCAGGTGCCTGGCTTGCGCTTCTATGTGCCGAGACTTGGAGCTGGCCAGCGCGCACCTTCCCGCTGTGTGTGCTGCTGTCCGCAAACAGCCTTCTAACAAAGCAGGGCACTGAGGCAAGAGAAGTAAGCGCCCCAGGAGGGAATCTGCCTGCGAGGGAAGCTGTGCAGCACATCCCTTGTTCCGCTCGACACTTCCCTGACTCTTAGGCAAAGCCCATCTCAGCTGGCTTGTCGGTGTGCCTCCGTGCTCAGAAGCAGCCCCGAGGAAGGCAGGACAGTGCGGGATGTCTTCTGGGCACGCAGCATGCTGCTTCCCATGCCCGGGACAAACTGCGAGCAGGTGCCTGGATTGCGCTTCAATCTGCCGAGACTTGGAGCTGGCCAGCGCGCACCTTCCCGCAGGGTGTGCTGCTCTCCGCAAACAGCCTCCAAACAAAGCAGCGCACTGAGGCAAGAGAAGTAAGCGCCCCAGGAGGGAATCTGCCTGCGAGGGAAGCTGTGCAGCACATCGCTTGTTCCACTCGCCACTTCCCTGACTCTTAGGCAAAGCCCATCTCAGCTTGCTTGTAGGCGTGCCTCCGTGCTCAGAAGCAGCCCCGAGGAAGGCAGGACAGTGCGAGATGTCTTCTGGGCATGCAGCATGCTGCTTCCCATGCCCGGACAAATTGCGAGCAGGTGCCTGGCTTGCGCTTCTATGTGCCGAGACTTGGAGCTGGCCAGCGCGCACCTTCCCGCTGTGTGTGCTGCTGTCCGCAAACAGCCTCCTAACAAAGCAGGGCACTGAGGCAAGAGAAGTAAGCGCCCCAGGAGGGAATCTGCCTGCGAGGGAAGCTGTGCAGCACATCCCTTGTTCCGCTCGACACTTCCCTGACTCTTAGGCAAAGCCCATCTCAGCTGGCTTGTAGGTGTGCCTCCGTGCTCAGAAGCACCCCATTGGCAGGCAGGACAGTGTGAGAAGTACTCGGGGCACGCAGCATGCTACTTCCCATGCCCGGGACAAACTGCGAGCAGGTGCCTGGCTTGCGCTTCTATGTGCCGAGACTTGGAGCTGACCAGCGCGCACCTTCCCGCTGTGTGTGCTGCTGTCCGCAAAAAGCCTCCTAACAAAGCAGGGCACTTAGGCAAGAGAACTAAGAGCCCCAGGAGGGAATCTGCCTGCAAGGGAAGCTGTGCAGCACATCCCTTGTTCCGCTCGCCACTTCCCTGACTCTTAGGCAAAGCCCATCTCAGCTGGCTTGTAGGCGTGCCTCCGTGCTCAGAAGCAGCCCCGTGGCAGGCAGGACAGTGCGAGATGTCTTCTGGGCACGCAGCATGCTCCTTCCCATGCCCGGGACAAACTGCGAGCAGGTGCCTCGCTTGCGCTTCTATGTGCCGAGACTTGGAGCTGACAAGCGCGCACCTTCCCGCTGTGTGTGCTGCTGTCCGCAAACAGCCTCCAAACAAAGCAGGGCACTAAGGCAAGAGAAGTAAGCGCCCCAGGAGGGAATCTGCCTGCGAGGGAAGCTGTGCAGCACATCCCTTGTTCCGCTCGACACTTCCCTGACTCTTAGGCAAAGCCCATCTCAGCTGGCTTGTAGGTGTGCCTCCGTGCTCAGAAGCACCCCCGTGGCAGGCAGGACAGTGCGAGAACTACTCGGGTCACGCAGCATGCTCCTTCCCATGCCTGGGACAAACTGCGAGCAGGTGCCTCGCTTGCGCTTCTATGTACCGAGACTTGGAGCTGGCCAGCGCGCACCTTCCCGCTGTGTGTGCTGCTGTCCGCAAAAAGCCTCCAAACAAAGCAGGGCACTAAGGCATGTGAAGTAAGCGCCCCAGGAGGGAATCTGCCTGCGAGGGAAGCTGTGCAGCACATCCCTTGTTCCGCTCGCCACTTCCCTGACTCTTAGGCAAAGCCCATCTCAGCTTGCTTGTAGGCGTGCCTCCATGCTCAGAAGCAGCCCCGAGGAAGGCAGGACAGTGCGGGATGTCTTCTGGGCACGCAGCATGCTGCTTCCCATGCCCGGGACAAACCGCGAGCAGGTGCCTCGCTTGCGCTTCAATCTGCTAAGACTTGGAGCTGGCGAGCGCGCACCTTCCGCTGTGTGTGCTGCTGTCCGCAAACAGCCTCCAAACAAAGCAGGGCACTGAGGCAAGAGAAGTAAGCGCCCCAGGAGGGAATCTGCCTGCGAGGGAAGCTGTGCAGCACATCCCTTGTTCCGCTCGCCACTTCCCTGACTCTTAGGCAAAGCCCATCTCAGCTGGCTTGTAGGTGTGCCTCCGTGCTCAGAAGCACCCCCGTGGCAGGCAGGACAGTGCGAGAAGTACTCTGGGCACGCAGCATGCTGCTTCCCATGCCCGGGACAAACCGCGAGCAGGTGCCTGGCTTGCGCTTCCATCTGCCAAGACTTGGAGCTGACCAGCGCGCACCTTCCCGCTGTGTGTGCTGCTGTCCGCAAACAGCCTCCAAACAAAGCAGGGCACTGAGGCAAGAGAAGTAAGCGCCCCAGGATGGAATCTGCCTGCGAGGGAAGCTGTGCAGCACATCCCTTGTTCCGCTCGACACTTCCCTGACTCTTAGGCAAAGCCCATCTCAGCTGGCTTGTAGGCGTGCCTCCGTGCTCAGAAGCAGCCCCGAGGAAGGCAGGACAGTGCGAGAAGTACTATGGGCATGCAGCATGCTGCTTCCCATGACCGGGACAAACTGCGAGCAGGTGCCTGGCTTGCGCTTCTATGTGCCGAGACTTGGAGCTGGCCAGCGCGCACCTTCCCGCAGTGTGTGCTGCTGTCCGCAAACAGCCTCCAAACAAAGCAGGGCACTGAGGCAAGAGAAGTAAGCGCCCCAGGAGGGAATCTGCCTGCGAGGGAAGCTGTGCAGCACATCCCTTGTTCCGCTCGCCACTTCCCTGACTCTTAGGCAAAGCCCATCTCAGCTGGCTTGTAGGCGTGCCTCCGTGCTCAGAAGCACCCCCGTGGCAGGCAGGACAGTGCGAGATGTCTTCTGGGCACGTAGCATGCTCCTTCCCATGCCCGGGACAAACTGCGAGCAGGTGCCTGGCTTGCGCTTCTATGTGCCGAGACTTGGAGCTGACCAGCGCGCACCTTCCCGCTGTGTGTGCTGCTGTCCGCAAACAGCCTCCAAACAAAGCAGGGCACTAAGGCAAGAGAAGTAAGCGCCCCAGGAGGGAATCTGCCTGTGAGGGAAGCTGTGCAGCACATCCCTTGTTCCGCTCGCCACTTCCCTGACTCTTAGGCAAAGCCCATCTCAGCTTGCTTGTAGGCGTGCCTCCATGCTCAGAAGCACCCCCGTGGCAGGCAGGACAGTGCGAGAAGTACTCTGGGCATCCAGCATGCTGCTTCCCATGCCCGGGACAAACTGCGAGCAGGTGCCTGGCTTGCGCTTCTATGTGCCGAGACTTGGAGCTGGCCAGCGCGCACCTTCCCGCTGTGTGTGCTGCTGTCCGCAAACAGCCTTCTAACAAAGCAGGGCACTGAGGCAAGAGAAGTAAGCGCCCCAGGAGGGAATCTGCCTGCGAGGGAAGCTGTGCAGCACATGCCTTGTTCCGCTCGCCACTTCCCTGACTCTTAGGCAAAGCCCATCTCAGCTGGCTTGTCGGTGTGCCTCCGTGCTCAGAAGCAGCCCCGAGGAAGGCAGGACAGTGCGGGATGTCTTCTGGGCACGCAGCATGCTGCTTCCCATGCCCGGGACAAACTGCGAGCAGGTGCCTGGATTGCGCTTCAATCTGCCGAGACTTGGAGCTGGCCAGCGCGCACCTTCCCGCAGGGTGTGCTGCTCTCCGCAAACAGCCTCCAAACAAAGCAGCGCACTGAGGCAAGAGAAGTAAGCGCCCCAGGAGGGAATCTGCCTGCGAGGGAAGCTGTGCAGCACATCGCTTGTTCCACTCGCCACTTCCCTGACTCTTAGGCAAAGCCCATCTCAGCTTGCTTGTAGGCGTGCCTCCGTGCTCAGAAGCAGCCCCGAGGAAGGCAGGACAGTGCGAGATGTCTTCTGGGCATGCAGCATGCTGCTTCCCATGCCCGGACAAATTGCGAGCAGGTGCCTGGCTTGCGCTTCTATGTGCCGAGACTTGGAGCTGGCCAGCGCGCACCTTCCCGCTGTGTGTGCTGCTGTCCGCAAACAGCCTCCTAACAAAGCAGGGCACTGAGGCAAGAGAAGTAAGCGCCCCAGGAGGGAATCTGCCTGCGAGGGAAGCTGTGCAGCACATCCCTTGTTCCGCTCGACACTTCCCTGACTCTTAGGCAAAGCCCATCTCAGCTGGCTTGTAGGCGTGCCTCCGTGCTCAGAAGCACCCCATTGGCAGGCAGGACAGTGTGAGAAGTACTCGGGGCACGCAGCATGCTACTTCCCATGCCCGGGACAAACTGCGAGCAGGTGCCTCGCTTGCGCTTCTATGTGCCGAGACTTGGAGCTGACCAGCGCGCACCTTCCCGCTGTGTGTGCTGCTGTCCGCAAAAAGCCTCCTAACAAAGCAGGGCACTTAGGCAAGAGAACTAAGAGCCCCAGGAGGGAATCTGCCTGCAAGGGAAGCTGTGCAGCACATCCCTTGTTCCGCTCGCCACTTCCCTGACTCTTAGGCAAAGCCCATCTCAGCTGGCTTGTAGGCGTGCCTCCGTGCTCAGAAGCAGCCCCGTGGCAGGCAGGACAGTGCGAGATGTCTTCTGGGCACGTAGCATGCTCCTTCCCATGCCCGGGACAAACTGCGAGCAGGTGCCTCGCTTGCGCTTCTATGTGCCGAGACTTGGAGCTGGCCAGCGCGCACCTTCCCGCTGTGTGTGCTGCTGTCCGCAAACAGCCTCCTAACAAAGCAGGGCACTGAGGCAAGAGAAGTAAGCGCCCCAGGAGGGAATCTGCCTGCGAGGGAAGCTGTGCAGCACATCCCTTGTTCCGCTCGCCACTTCCCTCACTCTTAGGCAAAGCCCATCTCAGCTGGCTTGTAGGCGTGCCTCCATGCTCAGAAGCAGCCCCGAGGAAGGCAGGACAGTGCGGGATGTCTTCTGGGCATGCAGCATGCTGCTTCCCATGCCCGGGACAAACTGCGAGCAGGTGCCTCGCTTGCGCTTCAATCTGCCAAGACTTGGAGCTGGCGAGCGCGCACCTTCCCGCTGTGTGTGCTGCTGTCCGCAACCAGCCTCCAAAGAAAGCAAGGCACTAAGGCAAGAGAACTAAGAGCCCCAGGAGGGAATCTTCCTGCGAGGGAAGCTGTGCAGCACATCCCTTGTTCCGCTCGCCACTTCCCTCACTCTTAGGCAAAGCCCATCTCAGCTGGCTTGTAGGCGTGCCTCCGTGCTCAGAAGCACCCCCGTGGCAGGCAGGACAGTGCGAGATGTCTTCTGGGCACGTAGCATGCTCCTTCCCATGCCCGGGACAAACTGCGAGCAGGTGCCTGGCTTGCGCTTCTATGTGCCGAGACTTGGAGCTGGCCAGCGCGCACCTTCCCGCTGTGTGTGCTGCTGTCCGCAAACTGCCTTCTAACAAAGCAGGGCACTGAGGCAAGAGAAGTAAGCGCCCCAGGAGGGAATCTGCCTGCGAGGGAAGCTG
This sequence comes from Rhea pennata, assembly GCF_028389875.1. Taxonomy (NCBI): domain Eukaryota; kingdom Metazoa; phylum Chordata; class Aves; order Rheiformes; family Rheidae; genus Rhea; species Rhea pennata. The sequence continues at coordinate 32,094 of NW_026907600.1, read as the reverse complement.
TGCAGCACATCCCTTGTTCCGCTCGACACTTCCCTGACTCTTAGGCAAAGCCCATCTCAGCTGGCTTGTAGGTGTGCCTCCGTGCTCAGAAGCAGCCCCGAGGAAGGCAGGACAGTGCGGGATGTCTTCTGGGCACGCAGCATGCTGCTTCCCATGCCCGGGACAAACTGCGAGCAGGTGCCTGGATTGCGCTTCAATCTGCCGAGACTTGGAGCTGACAAGCGCGCACCTTCCCGCAGTGTGTGCTGCTCTCCGCAAACAGCCTCCAAACAAAGCAGGGCACTGAGGCAAGAGAAGTAAGCGCCCCAGGAGGGAATCTGCCTGCGAGGGAAGCTGTGCAGCACATCGCTTGTTCCACTCGCCACTTCCCTGACTCTTAGGCAAAGCCCATCTCAGCTGGCTTGTAGGCGTGCCTCCGTGCTCAGAAGCAGCCCCGAGGAAAGCAGGACAGTGCGAGATGTCTTCTGGGCATGCAGCATGCTGCTTCCCATGCCCGGACAAATTGCGAGCAGGTGCCTGGCTTGCGCTTCTATGTGCCGAGACTTGGAGCTGGCCAGCGCGCACCTTCCCGCTGTGTGTGCTGCTGTCCGCAAACAGCCTCCTAACAAAGCAGGGCACTGAGGCAAGAGAAGTAAGCGCCCCAGGAGGGAATCTGCCTGCGAGGGAAGCTGTGCAGCACATCCCTTGTTCCGCTCGCCACTTCCCTGACTCTTAGGCAAAGCCCATCTCAGCTGGCTTGTAGGCGTGCCTCCATGCTCAGAAGCAGCCCCGTGGCAGGCAGGACAGTGCGAGATGTCTTCTGGGCACGTAGCATGCTCCTTCCCATGCCCGGGACAAACTGCGAGCAGGTGCCTCGCTTGCGCTTCTATGTGCCGAGACTTGGAGCTGGCCAGCGCGCACCTTCCCGCTGTGTGTGCTGCTGTCCGCAAACAGCCTCCTAACAAAGCAGGGCACTGAGGCAAGAGAAGTAAGCGCCCCAGGAGGGAATCTGCCTGCGAGGGAAGCTGTGCAGCACATCCCTTGTTCCGCTCGACACTTCCCTGACTCTTAGGCAAAGCCCATCTCAGCTGGCTTGTAGGCGTGCCTCCATGCTCAGAAGCAGCCCCGAGGAAGGCAGGACAGTGCGGGATGTCTTCTGGGCACGCAGCATGCTGCTTCCCATGCCCGGGACAAACTGCGAGCAGGTGCCTCGCTTGCGCTTCAATCTGCCAAGACTTGGAGCTGGCGAGCGCGCACCTTCCCGCTGTGTGTGCTGCTGTCCGCAACCAGCCTCCAAACAAAGCAAGGCACTAAGGCAAGAGAACTAAGAGCCCCAGGAGGGAATCTTCCTGCGAGGGAAGCTGTGCAGCACATCCCTTGTTCCGCTCGCCACTTCCCTCACTCTTAGGCAAAGCCCATCTCAGCTGGCTTGTAGGCGTGCCTCCGTGCTCAGAAGCACCCCCGTGGCAGGCAGGACAGTGCGAGATGTCTTCTGGGCACGTAGCATGCTCCTTCCCATGCCCGGGACAAACTGCGAGCAGGTGCCTGGCTTGCGCTTCTATGTGCCGAGACTTGGAGCTGGCCAGCGCGCACCTTCCCGCTGTGTGTGCTGCTGTCCGCAAACTGCCTTCTAACAAAGCAGGGCACTGAGGCAAGAGAAGTAAGCGCCCCAGGAGGGAATCTGCCTGCGAGGGAAGCTGTGCAGCACATCCCTTGTTCCGCTCGACACTTCCCTGACTCTTAGGCAAAGCCCATCTCAGCTGGCTTGTAGGTGTGCCTCCGTGCTCAGAAGCAGCCCCGAGGAAGGCAGGACAGTGCGGGATGTCTTCTGGGCACGCAGCATGCTGCTTCCCATGCCCGGGACAAACTGCGAGCAGGTGCCTGGATTGCGCTTCAATCTGCCGAGACTTGGAGCTGACAAGCGCGCACCTTCCCGCAGTGTGTGCTGCTCTCCGCAAACAGCCTCCAAACAAAGCAGGGCACTGAGGCAAGAGAAGTAAGCGCCCCAGGAGGGAATCTGCCTGCGAGGGAAGCTGTGCAGCACATCGCTTGTTCCACTCGCCACTTCCCTGACTCTTAGGCAAAGCCCATCTCAGCTGGCTTGTAGGCGTGCCTCCGTGCTCAGAAGCAGCCCCGAGGAAAGCAGGACAGTGCGAGATGTCTTCTGGGCATGCAGCATGCTGCTTCCCATGCCCGGACAAATTGCGAGCAGGTGCCTGGCTTGCGCTTCTATGTGCCGAGACTTGGAGCTGGCCAGCGCGCACCTTCCCGCTGTGTGTGCTGCTGTCCGCAAACAGCCTCCTAACAAAGCAGGGCACTGAGGCAAGAGAAGTAAGCGCCCCAGGAGGGAATCTGCCTGCGAGGGAAGCTGTGCAGCACATCCCTTGTTCCGCTCGCCACTTCCCTGACTCTTAGGCAAAGCCCATCTCAGCTGGCTTGTAGGCGTGCCTCCATGCTCAGAAGCAGCCCCGAGGAAGGCAGGACAGTGCGGGATGTCTTCTGGGCATGCAGCATGCTGCTTCCCATGCCCGGGACAAACTGCGAGCAGGTGCCTCGCTTGCGCTTCAATCTGCCAAGACTTGGAGCTGGCGAGCGCGCACCTTCCCGCTGTGTGTGCTGCTGTCCGCAACCAGCCTCCAAAGAAAGCAAGGCACTAAGGCAAGAGAACTAAGAGCCCCAGGAGGGAATCTTCCTGCGAGGGAAGCTGTGCAGCACATCCCTTGTTCCGCTCGCCACTTCCCTCACTCTTAGGCAAAGCCCATCTCAGCTGGCTTGTAGGCGTGCCTCCGTGCTCAGAAGCACCCCCGTGGCAGGCAGGACAGTGCGAGATGTCTTCTGGGCACGTAGCATGCTCCTTCCCATGCCCGGGACAAACTGCGAGCAGGTGCCTGGCTTGCGCTTCTATGTGCCGAGACTTGGAGCTGGCCAGCGCGCACCTTCCCGCTGTGTGTGCTGCTGTCCGCAAACAGCCTTCTAACAAAGCAGGGCACTGAGGCAAGAGAAGTAAGCGCCCCAGGAGGGAATCTGCCTGCGAGGGAAGCTGTGCAGCACATCCCTTGTTCCGCTCGACACTTCCCTGACTCTTAGGCAAAGCCCATCTCAGCTGGCTTGTAGGTGTGCCTCCGTGCTCAGAAGCAGCCCCGAGGAAGGCAGGACAGTGCGGGATGTCTTCTGGGCACGCAGCATGCTGCTTCCCATGCCCGGGACAAACTGCGAGCAGGTGCCTGGATTGCGCTTCAATCTGCCGAGACTTGGAGCTGACAAGCGCGCACCTTCCCGCAGTGTGTGCTGCTCTCCGCAAACAGCCTCCAAACAAAGCAGGGCACTGAGGCAAGAGAAGTAAGCGCCCCAGGAGGGAATCTGCCTGCGAGGGAAGCTGTGCAGCACATCGCTTGTTCCACTCGCCACTTCCCTGACTCTTAGGCAAAGCCCATCTCAGCTGGCTTGTAGGCGTGCCTCCGTGCTCAGAAGCAGCCCCGAGGAAAGCAGGACAGTGCGAGATGTCTTCTGGGCATGCAGCATGCTGCTTCCCATGCCCGGACAAATTGCGAGCAGGTGCCTGGCTTGCGCTTCTATGTGCCGAGACTTGGAGCTGGCCAGCGCGCACCTTCCCGCTGTGTGTGCTGCTGTCCGCAAACAGCCTCCTAACAAAGCAGGGCACTGAGGCAAGAGAAGTAAGCGCCCCAGGAGGGAATCTGCCTGCGAGGGAAGCTGTGCAGCACATCCCTTGTTCCGCTCGCCACTTCCCTGACTCTTAGGCAAAGCCCATCTCAGCTGGCTTGTAGGGTTGCCTCCGTGCTCAGAAGCACCCCCGTGGCAGGCAGGACAGTGCGAGATGTCTTCTGGGCACGTAGCATGCTGCTTCCCATGCCCGGGACAAACTGCGAGCAGGTGCCTGGATTGCGCTTCAATCTGCCGAGACTTGGAGCTGGCCAGCGCGCACCTTCCCGCAGTGTGTGCTGCTCTCCGCAAACAGCCTCCAAACAAAGCAGGGCACTGAGGCAAGAGAAGTAAGCGCCCCAGGAGGGAATCTGCCTGCGAGGGAAGCTGTGCAGCACATCGCTTGTTCCACTCGCCACTTCCCTGACTCTTAGGCAAAGCCCATCTCAGCTGGCTTGTAGGCGTGCCTCCGTGCTCAGAAGCAGCCCCGAGGAAGGCAGGACAGTTTGAGATGTCTTCTGGGCATGCAGCATGCTGCTTCCCATGCCCGGACAAATTGCGAGCAGGTGCCTGGCTTGCGCTTCTATGTGCCGAGACTTGGAGCTGGCCAGCGCGCACCTTCCCGCTGTGTGTGCTGCTGTCCGCAAACAGCCTCCTAACAAAGCAGGGCACTGAGGCAAGAGAACTAAGAGCCCCAGGAGGGAATCTGCCTGCGAGGGAAGCTGTGCAGCACATCCCTTGTTCCGCTCGACACTTCCCTGACTCTTAGGCAAAGCCCATCTCAGCTGGCTTGTAGGTGTGCCTCCGTGTTCAGAAGCACCCCATTGGCAGGCAGGACAGTGCGAGAAGTACTCGGGGCACGCAGCATGCTGCTTCCCATGCCCGGGACAAACTGCGAGCAGGTGCCTGGCTTGCGCTTCTATGTGCCGAGACTTGGAGCTGACCAGCGCGCACCTTCCCGCTGTGTGTGCTGCTGTCCGCAACCAGCCTCCAAACAAAGCAAGGCACTAAGGCAAGAGAACTAAGAGCCCCAGGAGGGAATCTTCCTGCGAGGGAAGCTGTGCAGCACATCCCTTGTTCCGCTCGCCACTTCCCTCACTCTTAGGCAAAGCCCATCTCAGCTGGCTTGTAGGCGTGCCTCCGTGCTCAGAAGCAGCCCCGAGGAAGGCAGGACAGTGCGGGATGTCTTCTGGGCAAGCAGCATGCTGCTTCCCATGCCCGGGACAAACTGCGAGCAGGTGTCTCGCTTGCGCTTCTATGTGCTGAGACTTGGAGCTGGCCAGCGCGCACCTTCCCGCAGTGTGTGCTGCTGTCCGCAAACAGCCTCCAAACAAAGCAGGGCACTGAGGCAAGAGAAGTAAGCGCCCCAGGAGGGAATCTGCCTGCGAGGGAAGCTGTGCAGCACATCCCTTGTTCCGCTCGCCACTTCCCTGACTCTTAGGCAAAGCCCATCTCAGCTGGCTTGTAGGCGTGCCTCCGTGCTCAGAAGCACCCCCGTGGCAGGCAGGACAGTGCGAGATGTCTTCTGGGCACGTAGCATGCTCCTTCCCATGCCCGGGACAAACTGCGAGCAGGTGCCTGGCTTGCGCTTCTATGTGCCGAGACTTGGAGCTGACCAGCGCGCACCTTCCCGCTGTGTGTGCTGCTGTCCGCAAACAGCCTCCAAACAAAGCAGGGCACTAAGGCAAGAGAAGTAAGCGCCCCAGGAGGGAATCTGCCTGTGAGGGAAGCTGTGCAGCACATCCCTTGTTCCGCTCGCCACTTCCCTGACTCTTAGGCAAAGCCCATCTCAGCTTGCTTGTAGGCGTGCCTCCATGCTCAGAAGCACCCCCGTGGCAGGCAGGACAGTGCGAGAAGTACTCTGGGCACGCAGCATGCTGCTTCCCATGCCCGGGACAAACTGCGAGCAGGTGCCTGGCTTGCGCTTCTATGTGCCGAGACTTGGAGCTGGCCAGCGCGCACCTTCCCGCTGTGTGTGCTGCTGTCCGCAAACAGCCTCCTAACAAAGCAGGGCACTGAGGCAAGAGAAGTAAGCGCCCCAGGAGGGAATCTGCCTGCGAGGGAAGCTGTGCAGCACATCCCTTGTTCCGCTCGCCACTTCCCTCACTCTTAGGCAAAGCCCATCTCAGCTGGCTTGTAGGCGTGCCTCCGTGCTCAGAAGCAGCCCCGAGGAAGGCAGGACAGTGCGAGATGTCTTCTGGGCATGCAGCATGCTGCTTCCCATGCCTGGGACAAACTGCGAGCAGGTGCCTCGCTTGCGCTTCTATGTGCCGAGACTTGGAGCTGGCCAGCGCGCACCTTCCCGCTGTGTGTGCTGCTGTCCGCAAACAGCCTCCTAACAAAGCAGGGCACTGAGGCAAGAGAAGTAAGCGCCCCAGGAGGGAATCTGCCTGCGAGGGAAGCTGTGCAGCACATCCCTTGTTCCGCTCGCCACTTCCCTCACTCTTAGGCAAAGCCCATCTCAGCTGGCTTGTAGGCGTGCCTCCATGCTCAGAAGCAGCCCCGAGGAAGGCAGGACAGTGCGGGATGTCTTCTGGGCATGCAGCATGCTGCTTCCCATGCCCGGGACAAACTGCGAGCAGGTGCCTCGCTTGCGCTTCAATCTGCCAAGACTTGGAGCTGGCGAGCGCGCACCTTCCCGCTGTGTGTGCTGCTGTCCGCAACCAGCCTCCAAAGAAAGCAAGGCACTAAGGCAAGAGAACTAAGAGCCCCAGGAGGGAATCTTCCTGCGAGGGAAGCTGTGCAGCACATCCCTTGTTCCGCTCGCCACTTCCCTCACTCTTAGGCAAAGCCCATCTCAGCTGGCTTGTAGGCGTGCCTCCGTGCTCAGAAGCACCCCCGTGGCAGGCAGGACAGTGCGAGATGTCTTCTGGGCACGTAGCATGCTCCTTCCCATGCCCGGGACAAACTGCGAGCAGGTGCCTGGCTTGCGCTTCTATGTGCCGAGACTTGGAGCTGGCCAGCGCGCACCTTCCCGCTGTGTGTGCTGCTGTCCGCAAACAGCCTTCTAACAAAGCAGGGCACTGAGGCAAGAGAAGTAAGCGCCCCAGGAGGGAATCTGCCTGCGAGGGAAGCTGTGCAGCACATCCCTTGTTCCGCTCGACACTTCCCTGACTCTTAGGCAAAGCCCATCTCAGCTGGCTTGTAGGTGTGCCTCCGTGCTCAGAAGCAGCCCCGAGGAAGGCAGGACAGTGCGGGATGTCTTCTGGGCACGCAGCATGCTGCTTCCCATGCCCGGGACAAACTGCGAGCAGGTGCCTGGATTGCGCTTCAATCTGCCGAGACTTGGAGCTGACAAGCGCGCACCTTCCCGCAGTGTGTGCTGCTCTCCGCAAACAGCCTCCAAACAAAGCAGGGCACTGAGGCAAGAGAAGTAAGCGCCCCAGGAGGGAATCTGCCTGCGAGGGAAGCTGTGCAGCACATCGCTTGTTCCACTCGCCACTTCCCTGACTCTTAGGCAAAGCCCATCTCAGCTGGCTTGTAGGCGTGCCTCCGTGCTCAGAAGCAGCCCCGAGGAAAGCAGGACAGTGCGAGATGTCTTCTGGGCATGCAGCATGCTGCTTCCCATGCCCGGACAAATTGCGAGCAGGTGCCTGGCTTGCGCTTCTATGTGCCGAGACTTGGAGCTGGCCAGCGCGCACCTTCCCGCTGTGTGTGCTGCTGTCCGCAAACAGCCTCCTAACAAAGCAGGGCACTGAGGCAAGAGAAGTAAGCGCCCCAGGAGGGAATCTGCCTGCGAGGGAAGCTGTGCAGCACATCCCTTGTTCCGCTCGCCACTTCCCTGACTCTTAGGCAAAGCCCATCTCAGCTGGCTTGTAGGTGTGCCTCCGTGCTCAGAAGCAGCCCCGAGGAAGGCAGGACAGTGCGAGAACTACTCGGGTCACGCAGCATGCTGCTTCCCATGCCCGGGACAAACTGCGAGCAGGTGCCTGGATTGCGCTTCAATCTGCCGAGACTTGGAGCTGACCAGCGCGCACCTTCCCGCAGTGTGTGCTGCTCTCCGCAAACAGCCTCCAAACAAAGCAGGGCACTGAGGCAAGAGAAGTAAGCGCCCCAGGAGGGAATCTGCCTGCGAGGGAAGCTGTGCAGCACATCGCTTGTTCCACTCGCCACTTCCCTGACTCTTAGGCAAAGCCCATCTCAGCTGGCTTGTAGGTGTGCCTCCGTGCTCAGAAGCACCAAATTGGCAGGCAGGACAGTGCGAGAAGTACTCGGGGCACGCAGCATGCTCCTTCCCATGCCCGGGACAAACTGCGAGCAGGTGCCTGGATTGCGCTTCTATGTGCCGAGACTTGGAGCTGACAAGCGCGCACCTTCCCGCTGTGTGTGCTGCTGTCCGCAAACAGCCTCCAAACAAAGCAGGGCACTAAGGCAAGAGAAGTAAGCGCCCCAGGAGGGAATCTGCCTGCGAGGGAAGCTGTGCAGCACATCCCTTGTTCCGCTCGCCACTTCCCTGACTCTTAGGCAAAGCCCATCTCAGCTGGCTTGTAGGCGTGCCTCCGTGCTCAGAAGCACCCCCGTGGCAGGCAGGACAGTGCGAGATGTCTTCTGGGCACGTAGCATGCTCCTTCCCATGCCCGGGACAAACTGCGAGCAGGTGCCTGGCTTGCGCTTCTATGTGCCGAGACTTGGAGCTGACCAGCGCGCACCTTCCCGCTGTGTGTGCTGCTGTCCGCAACCAGCCTCCAAACAAAGCAAGGCACTAAGGCAAGAGAACTAAGAGCCCCAGGAGGGAATCTTCCTGCGAGGGAAGCTGTGCAGCACATCCCTTGTTCCGCTCGCCACTTCCCTCACTCTTAGGCAAAGCCCATCTCAGCTGGCTTGTAGGCGTGCCTCCGTGCTCAGAAGCAGCCCCGAGGAAGGCAGGACAGTGCGGGATGTCTTCTGGGCAAGCAGCATGCTGCTTCCCATGCCCGGGACAAACTGCGAGCAGGTGTCTCGCTTGCGCTTCTATGTGCTGAGACTTGGAGCTGGCCAGCGCGCACCTTCCCGCAGTGTGTGCTGCTGTCCGCAAACAGCCTCCAAACAAAGCAGGGCACTGAGGCAAGAGAAGTAAGCGCCCCAGGAGGGAATCTGCCTGCGAGGGAAGCTGTGCAGCACATCCCTTGTTCCGCTCGCCACTTCCCTGACTCTTAGGCAAAGCCCATCTCAGCTGGCTTGTAGGCGTGCCTCCGTGCTCAGAAGCACCCCCGTGGCAGGCAGGACAGTGCGAGATGTATTCTGGGCACGTAGCATGCTCCTTCCCATGCCCGGGACAAACTGCGAGCAGGTGCCTGGCTTGCGCTTCTATGTGCCGAGACTTGGAGCTGACCAGCGCGCACCTTCCCGCTGTGTGTGCTGCTGTCCGCAAACAGCCTCCAAACAAAGCAGGGCACTAAGGCAAGAGAAGTAAGCGCCCCAGGAGGGAATCTGCCTGTGAGGGAAGCTGTGCAGCACATCCCTTGTTCCGCTCGCCACTTCCCTGACTCTTAGGCAAAGCCCATCTCAGCTTGCTTGTAGGCGTGCCTCCATGCTCAGAAGCACCCCCGTGGCAGGCAGGACAGTGCGAGAAGTACTCTGGGCATGCAGCATGCTGCTTCCCATGCCCGGGACAAACTGCGAGCAGGTGCCTGGCTTGCGCTTCTATGTGCCGAGACTTGGAGCTGGCCAGCGCGCACCTTCCCGCTGTGTGTGCTGCTGTCCGCAAACAGCCTTCTAACAAAGCAGGGCACTGAGGCAAGAGAAGTAAGCGCCCCAGGAGGGAATCTGCCTGCGAGGGAAGCTGTGCAGCACATCCCTTGTTCCGCTCGACACTTCCCTGACTCTTAGGCAAAGCCCATCTCAGCTGGCTTGTCGGTGTGCCTCCGTGCTCAGAAGCAGCCCCGAGGAAGGCAGGACAGTGCGGGATGTCTTCTGGGCACGCAGCATGCTGCTTCCCATGCCCGGGACAAACTGCGAGCAGGTGCCTGGATTGCGCTTCAATCTGCCGAGACTTGGAGCTGGCCAGCGCGCACCTTCCCGCAGGGTGTGCTGCTCTCCGCAAACAGCCTCCAAACAAAGCAGCGCACTGAGGCAAGAGAAGTAAGCGCCCCAGGAGGGAATCTGCCTGCGAGGGAAGCTGTGCAGCACATCGCTTGTTCCACTCGCCACTTCCCTGACTCTTAGGCAAAGCCCATCTCAGCTTGCTTGTAGGCGTGCCTCCGTGCTCAGAAGCAGCCCCGAGGAAGGCAGGACAGTGCGAGATGTCTTCTGGGCATGCAGCATGCTGCTTCCCATGCCCGGACAAATTGCGAGCAGGTGCCTGGCTTGCGCTTCTATGTGCCGAGACTTGGAGCTGGCCAGCGCGCACCTTCCCGCTGTGTGTGCTGCTGTCCGCAAACAGCCTCCTAACAAAGCAGGGCACTGAGGCAAGAGAAGTAAGCGCCCCAGGAGGGAATCTGCCTGCGAGGGAAGCTGTGCAGCACATCCCTTGTTCCGCTCGACACTTCCCTGACTCTTAGGCAAAGCCCATCTCAGCTGGCTTGTAGGTGTGCCTCCGTGCTCAGAAGCACCCCATTGGCAGGCAGGACAGTGTGAGAAGTACTCGGGGCACGCAGCATGCTACTTCCCATGCCCGGGACAAACCGCGAGCAGGTGCCTTGCTTGCGCTTCTATGTGCCGAGACTTGGAGCTGGCCAGCGCGCACCTTCCCGCTGTGTGTGCTGCTGTCCGCAAAAAGCCTCCTAACAAAGCAGGGCACTGAGGCAAGAGAAGTAAGCGCCCCAGGAGGGAATCTGCCTGCGAGGGAAGCTGTGCAGCACATCCCTTGTTCCGCTCGCCACTTCCCTGACTCTTAGGCAAAGCCCATCTCAGCTGGCTTGTAGGCGTGCCTCCGTGCTCAGAAGCAGCCCCGTGGCAGGCAGGACAGTGCGAGATGTCTTCTGGGCACGTAGCATGCTGCTTCCCATGCCCGGGACAAACTGCGAGCAGGTGCCTGGCTTGCGCTTCTATGTGCCGAGACTTGGAGCTGACAAGCGCGCACCTTCCCGCTGTGTGTGCTGCTGTCCGCAAACAGCCTCCAAACAAAGCAGGGCACTAAGGCAAGAGAAGTAAGCGCCCCAGGAGGGAATCTGCCTGCGAGGGAAGCTGTGCAGCACATCCCTTGTTCCGCTCGCCACTTCCCTGACTCTTAGGCAAAGCCCATCTCAGCTGGCTTGTAGGTGTGCCTCCGTGCTCAGAAGCACCCCCGTGGCAGGCAGGACAGTGCGAGAACTACTCGGGTCACGCAGCATGCTCCTTCCCATGCCTGGGACAAACTGCGAGCAGGTGCCTGGCTTGCGCTTCTATGTGCCGAGACTTGGAGCTGGCCAGCGCGCACCTTCCCGCTGTGTGTGCTGCTGTCCGCAAAAAGCCTCCAAACAAAGCAGGGCACTGAGGCATGAGAAGTAAGCGCCCCAGGAGGGAATCTGCCTGCGAGGGAAGCTGTGCAGCACATCCCTTGTTCCGCTCGCCACTTCCCTGACTCTTAGGCAAAGCCCATCTCAGCTTGCTTGTAGGTGTGCCTCCATGCTCAGAAGCAGCCCCGAGGAAGGCAGGACAGTGCGGGATGTCTTCTGGGCACGCAGCATGCTGCTTCCCATGCCCGGGACAAACTGCGAGCAGGTGCCTCGCTTGCGCTTCAATCTGCCAAGACTTGGAGCTGGCGAGCGCGCACCTTCCGCTGTGTGTGCTGCTGTCCGCAAACAGCCTCCAAACAAAGCAGGGCACTTAGGCAAGAGAAGTAAGAGCCCCAGGAGGGAATCTGCCTGCGAGGGAAGCTGTGCAGCACATCCCTTGTTCCGCTCGCCACTTCCCTGACTCTTAGGCAAAGCCCATCTCAGCTGGCTTGTAGGCGTGCCTCCGTGCTCAGAAGCAGCCCCGTGGCAGTCAGGACAGTGCGAGAAGTACTCTGGGCATGCAGCATGCTGCTTCCCATGCCCGGGACAAACTGCGAGCAGGTGCCTGGCTTGCGCTTCAATCTGCCGAGACTTGGAGCTGGCCAGCGCGCACCTTCCCGCTGTGTGTGCTGCTGTCCGCAACCAGCCTCCAAACAAAGCAGGGCACTGAGGCAAGAGAAGTAAGCGCCCCAGGAGGGAATCTGCCTGCGAGGGAAGCTGTGCAGCACATCCCTTGTTCCGCTCGCCACTTCCCTGACTCTTAGGCAAAGCCCATCTCAGCTTGCTTGTAGGCGTGCCTCCATGCTCAGAAGCAGCCCCGAGGAAGGCAGGACAGTGCGGGATGTCTTCTGGGCACGCAGCATGCTGCTTCCCATGCCCGGGACAAACCGCAAGCAGGTGCCTCGCTTGCGCTTCAATCTGCCAAGACTTGGAGCTGAGAGCGCGCACCTTCCCGCTGTGTGTGCTGCTGTCCGCAAACAGCCTCCAAACAAAGCAGGGCACTGAGGCAAGAGAAGTAAGCGCCCCAGGAGGGAATCTGCCTGCGAGGGAAGCTGTGCAGCACATCCCTTGTTCCGCTCGACACTTCCCTGACTCTTAGGCAAAGCCCATCTCAGCTGGCTTGTAGGCGTGCCTCCGTGCTCAGAAGCACCCCCGTGGCAGGCAGGACAGTGCGAGAAGTACTCTGCGCATGCAGCATGCTGCTTCCCATGCCCGGGACAAACTGCGAGCAGGTGCCTGGCTTGCGCTTCTATGTGCCGAGACTTGGAGCTGGCCAGCGCGCACCTTCCCGCTGTGTGTGCTGCTGTCCGCAACCAGACTTCTAACAAAGCAGGGCACTGAGGCAAGAGAAGTAAGCGCCCCAGGAGGGAATCTGCCTGCGAGGGAAGCTGTGCAGCACATCCCTTGTTCCGCTCGCCACTTCCCTGACTCTTAGGCAAAGCCCATCTCAGCTGGCTTGTAGGCGTGCCTCCGTGCTCAGAAGCAGCCCCGAGGAAGGCAGGACAGTGCGAGAAGTACTCTGGGAATGCAGCATGCTGCTTCCCATGCCCGGGACAAACTGCGAGCAGGTGCCTGGCTTGCGCTTCTATGTGCCGAGACTTGGAGCTGGCCAGCGCGCACCTTCCCGCAGTGTGTGCTGCTGTCCGCAAACAGCCTCCAAACAAAGCAGGGCACTGAGGCAAGAGAAGTAAGCGCCCCAGGAGGGAATCTGCCTGCGAGGGAAGCTGTGCAGCACATCGCTTGTTCCACTCGCCACTTCCCTGACTCTTAGGCAAAGCCCATCTCAGCTGGCTTGTAGGCGTGCCTCCGTGCTCAGAAGCACCCCCGTGGCAGGCAGGACAGTGCGAGATGTCTTCTGGGCACGTAGCATGCTGCTTCCCATGCCCGGGACAAACTGCGAGCAGGTGCCTCGCTTGCGCTTCTATGTGCCGAGACTTGGAGCTGGCCAGCGCGCACCTTCCCGCTGTGTGTGCTGCTGTCCGCAAACAGCCTCCAAACAAAGCAGGGCCCTAAGGCAGGAGAAGTAAGCGCCCCAGGAGGGAATCTGCCTGCGAGGGAAGCTGTGCAGCACATCCCTTGTTCCGCTCGCCACTTCCCTCACTCTTAGGCAAAGCCCATCTCAGCTGGCTTGTAGGCGTGCCTCCGTGCTCAGAAGCACCCCCGTGGCAGGCAGGACAGTGCGAGATGTCTTCTGGGCACGTAGCATGCTCCTTCCCATGCCCGGGACAAACTGCGAGCAGGTGCCTGGCTTGCGCTTCTATGTGCCGAGACTTGGAGCTGACCAGCGCGCACCTTCCCGCTGTGTGTGCTGCTGTCCGCAACCAGCCTCCAAACAAAGCAAGGCACTAAGGCAAGAGAACTAAGAGCCCCAGGAGGGAATCTTCCTGCGAGGGAAGCTGTGCAGCACATCCCTTGTTCCGCTCGCCACTTCCCTCACTCTTAGGCAAAGCCCATCTCAGCTGGCTTGTAGGCGTGCCTCCGTGCTCAGAAGCAGCCCCGTGGCAGGCAGGACAGTGCGGGATGTCTTCTGGGCAAGCAGCATGCTGCTTCCCATGCCCGGGACAAACTGCGAGCAGGTGTCTCGCTTGCGCTTCTATGTGCTGAGACTTGGAGCTGGCCAGCGCGCACCTTCCCGCAGTGTGTGCTGCTGTCCGCAAACAGCCTCCAAACAAAGCAGGGCACTGAGGCAAGAGAAGTAAGCGCCCCAGGAGGGAATCTGCCTGCGAGGGAAGCTGTGCAGCACATCCCTTGTTCCGCTCGCCACTTCCCTGACTCTTAGGCAAAGCCCATCTCAGCTGGCTTGTAGGCGTGCCTCCGTGCTCAGAAGCACCCCGTGGCAGGCAGGACAGTGCGAGATGTCTTCTGGGCACGTAGCATGCTCCTTCCCATGCCCGGGACAAACTGCGAGCAGGTGCCTGGATTGCGCTTCAATCTGCCGAGACTTGGAGCTGGCCAGCGCGCACCTTCCCGCTGTGTGTGCTGCTCTCCGCAAACAGCCTCCAAACAAAGCAGGGCACTAAGGCAAGAGAAGTAAGCGCCCCAGGAGGGAATCTGCCTGCGAGGGAAGCTGTGCAGCACATCGCTTGTTCCACTCGCCACTTCCCTGACTCTTAGGCAAAGCCCATCTCAGCTTGCTTGTAGGCGTGCCTCCGTGCTCAGAAGCAGCCCCGAGGAAGGCAGGACAGTGCGAGATGTCTTCTGGGCATGCAGCATGCTGCTTCCCATGCCCGGACAAATTGCGAGCAGGTGCCTGGCTTGCGCTTCTATGTGCCGAGACTTGGAGCTGGCCAGCGCGCACCTTCCCGCTGTGTGTGCTGCTGTCCGCAAACAGCCTCCTAACAAAGCAGGGCACTGAGGCAAGAGAAGTAAGCGCCCCAGGAGGGAATCTGCCTGCGAGGGAAGCTGTGCAGCACATCCCTTGTTCCGCTCGACACTTCCCTGACTCTTAGGCAAAGCCCATCTCAGCTGGCTTGTAGGTGTGCCTCCGTGCTCAGAAGCACCCCATTGGCAGGCAGGACAGTGTGAGAAGTACTCGGGGCACGCAGCATGCTACTTCCCATGCCCGGGACAAACCGCGAGCAGGTGCCTCGCTTGCGCTTCTATGTGCCGAGACTTGGAGCTGGCCAGCGCGCACCTTCCCGCTGTGTGTGCTGCTGTCCGCAAAAAGCCTCCTAACAAAGCAGGGCACTGAGGCAAGAGAACTAAGAGCCCCAGGAGGGAATCTGCCTGCGAGGGAAGCTGTGCAGCACATCCCTTGTTCCGCTCGCCACTTCCCTGACTCTTAGGCAAAGCCCATCTCAGCTGGCTTGTAGGCGTGCCTCCGTGCTCAGAAGCAGCCCCGTGGCAGGCAGGACAGTGCGAGATGTCTTCTGGGCACGTAGCATGCTCCTTCCCATGCCCGGGACAAACTGCGAGCAGGTGCCTGGCTTGCGCTTCTATGTGCCGAGACTTGGAGCTGACAAGCGCGCACCTTCCCGCTGTGTGTGCTGCTGTCGGCAAACAGCCTCCAAACAAAGCAGGGCACTAAGGCAAGAGAAGTAAGCGCCCCAGGAGGGAATCTGCCTGCGAGGGAAGCTGTGCAGCACATCCCTTGTTCCGCTCGCCACTTCCCTGACTCTTAGGCAAAGCCCATCTCAGCTGGCTTGTAGGTGTGCCTCCGTGCTCAGAAGCACCCCCGTGGCAGGCAGGACAGTGCGAGAACTACTCGGGTCACGCAGCATGCTCCTTCCCATGCCTGGGACAAACTGCGAGCAGGTGCCTGGCTTGCGCTTCTATGTGCCGAGACTTGGAGCTGGCCAGCGCGCACCTTCCCGCTGTGTGTGCTGCTGTCCGCAAAAAGCCTCCAAACAAAGCAGGGCACTGAGGCATGAGAAGTAAGCGCCCCAGGAGGGAATCTGCCTGCGAGGGAAGCTGTGCAGCACATCCCTTGTTCCGCTCGCCACTTCCCTGACTCTTAGGCAAAGCCCATCTCAGCTTGCTTGTAGGTGTGCCTCCATGCTCAGAAGCAGCCCCGAGGAAGGCAGGACAGTGCGGGATGTCTTCTGGGCACGCAGCATGCTGCTTCCCATGCCCGGGACAAACCGCGAGCAGGTGCCTCGCTTGCGCTTCAATCTGCCAAGACTTGGAGCTGGCCAGCGCGCACCTTCCGCTGTGTGTGCTGCTGTCCGCAAACAGCCTCCAAACAAAGCAGGGCACTTAGGCAAGAGAAGTAAGAGCCCCAGGAGGGAATCTGCCTGCGAGGGAAGCTGTGCAGCACATCCCTTGTTCCGCTCGCCACTTCCCTGACTCTTAGGCAAAGCCCATCTCAGCTGGCTTGTAGGCGTGCCTCCGTGCTCAGAAGCAGCCCCGTGGCAGTCAGGACAGTGCGAGAAGTACTCTGGGCATGCAGCATGCTGCTTCCCATGCCCGGGACAAACTGCGAGCAGGTGCCTGGCTTGCGCTTCAATCTGCCGAGACTTGGAGCTGGCCAGCGCGCACCTTCCCGCTGTGTGTGCTGCTGTCCGCAACCAGCCTCCAAACAAAGCAGGGCACTGAGGCAAGAGAAGTAAGCGCCCCAGGAGGGAATCTGCCTGCGAGGGAAGCTGTGCAGCACATCCCTTGTTCCGCTCGCCACTTCCCTGACTCTTAGGCAAAGCCCATCTCAGCTTGCTTGTAGGCGTGCCTCCATGCTCAGAAGCAGCCCCGAGGAAGGCAGGACAGTGCGGGATGTCTTCTGGGCACGCAGCATGCTGCTTCCCATGCCCGGGACAAACCGCAAGCAGGTGCCTCGCTTGCGCTTCAATCTGCCAAGACTTGGAGCTGAGAGCGCGCACCTTCCCGCTGTGTGTGCTGCTGTCCGCAAACAGCCTCCAAACAAAGCAGGGCACTGAGGCAAGAGAAGTAAGCGCCCCAGGAGGGAATCTGCCTGCGAGGGAAGCTGTGCAGCACATCCCTTGTTCCGCTCGACACTTCCCTGACTCTTAGGCAAAGCCCATCTCAGCTGGCTTGTAGGCGTGCCTCCGTGCTCAGAAGCACCCCCGTGGCAGGCAGGACAGTGCGAGAAGTACTCTGCGCATGCAGCATGCTGCTTCCCATGCCCGGGACAAACTGCGAGCAGGTGCCTGGCTTGCGCTTCTATGTGCCGAGACTTGGAGCTGGCCAGCGCGCACCTTCCCGCTGTGTGTGCTGCTGTCCGCAACCAGACTTCTAACAAAGCAGGGCACTGAGGCAAGAGAAGTAAGCGCCCCAGGAGGGAATCTGCCTGCGAGGGAAGCTGTGCAGCACATCCCTTGTTCCGCTCGCCACTTCCCTGACTCTTAGGCAAAGCCCATCTCAGCTGGCTTGTAGGTGTGCCTCCGTGCTCAGAAGCACCCCCGTGGCAGGCAGGACAGTGCGAGAACTACTCGGGTCACGCAGCATGCTCCTTCCCATGCCTGGGACAAACTGCGAGCAGGTGCCTGGCTTGCGCTTCTATGTGCCGAGACTTGGAGCTGGCCAGCGCGCACCTTCCCGCTGTGTGTGCTGCTGTCCGCAAAAAGCCTCCAAACAAAGCAGGGCACTGAGGCATGAGAAGTAAGCGCCCCAGGAGGGAATCTGCCTGCGAGGGAAGCTGTGCAGCACATCCCTTGTTCCGCTCGCCACTTCCCTGACTCTTAGGCAAAGCCCATCTCAGCTTGCTTGTAGGTGTGCCTCCATGCTCAGAAGCAGCCCCGAGGAAGGCAGGACAGTGCGGGATGTCTTCTGGGCACGCAGCATGCTGCTTCCCATGCCCGGGACAAACTGCGAGCAGGTGCCTCGCTTGCGCTTCAATCTGCCAAGACTTGGAGCTGGCGAGCGCGCACCTTCCGCTGTGTGTGCTGCTGTCCGCAAACAGCCTCCAAACAAAGCAGGGCACTTAGGCAAGAGAAGTAAGAGCCCCAGGAGGGAATCTGCCTGCGAGGGAAGCTGTGCAGCACATCCCTTGTTCCGCTCGCCACTTCCCTGACTCTTAGGCAAAGCCCATCTCAGCTGGCTTGTAGGCGTGCCTCCGTGCTCAGAAGCAGCCCCGTGGCAGTCAGGACAGTGCGAGAAGTACTCTGGGCATGCAGCATGCTGCTTCCCATGCCCGGGACAAACTGCGAGCAGGTGCCTGGCTTGCGCTTCAATCTGCCGAGACTTGGAGCTGGCCAGCGCGCACCTTCCCGCTGTGTGTGCTGCTGTCCGCAACCAGCCTCCAAACAAAGCAGGGCACTGAGGCAAGAGAAGTAAGCGCCCCAGGAGGGAATCTGCCTGCGAGGGAAGCTGTGCAGCACATCCCTTGTTCCGCTCGCCACTTCCCTGACTCTTAGGCAAAGCCCATCTCAGCTTGCTTGTAGGCGTGCCTCCATGCTCAGAAGCAGCCCCGAGGAAGGCAGGACAGTGCGGGATGTCTTCTGGGCACGCAGCATGCTGCTTCCCATGCCCGGGACAAACCGCAAGCAGGTGCCTCGCTTGCGCTTCAATCTGCCAAGACTTGGAGCTGAGAGCGCGCACCTTCCCGCTGTGTGTGCTGCTGTCCGCAAACAGCCTCCAAACAAAGCAGGGCACTGAGGCAAGAGAAGTAAGCGCCCCAGGAGGGAATCTGCCTGCGAGGGAAGCTGTGCAGCACATCCCTTGTTCCGCTCGACACTTCCCTGACTCTTAGGCAAAGCCCATCTCAGCTGGCTTGTAGGCGTGCCTCCGTGCTCAGAAGCACCCCCGTGGCAGGCAGGACAGTGCGAGAAGTACTCTGCGCATGCAGCATGCTGCTTCCCATGCCCGGGACAAACTGCGAGCAGGTGCCTGGCTTGCGCTTCTATGTGCCGAGACTTGGAGCTGGCCAGCGCGCACCTTCCCGCTGTGTGTGCTGCTGTCCGCAACCAGACTTCTAACAAAGCAGGGCACTGAGGCAAGAGAAGTAAGCGCCCCAGGAGGGAATCTGCCTGCGAGGGAAGCTGTGCAGCACATCCCTTGTTCCGCTCGCCACTTCCCTGACTCTTAGGCAAAGCCCATCTCAGCTGGCTTGTAGGCGTGCCTCCGTGCTCAGAAGCAGCCCCGAGGAAGGCAGGACAGTGCGAGAAGTACTCTGGGAATGCAGCATGCTGCTTCCCATGCCCGGGACAAACTGCGAGCAGGTGCCTGGCTTGCGCTTCTATGTGCCGAGACTTGGAGCTGGCCAGCGCGCACCTTCCCGCAGTGTGTGCTGCTGTCCGCAAACAGCCTCCAAACAAAGCAGGGCACTGAGGCAAGAGAAGTAAGCGCCCCAGGAGGGAATCTGCCTGCGAGGGAAGCTGTGCAGCACATCGCTTGTTCCACTCGCCACTTCCCTGACTCTTAGGCAAAGCCCATCTCAGCTGGCTTGTAGGCGTGCCTCCGTGCTCAGAAGCACCCCCGTGGCAGGCAGGACAGTGCGAGATGTCTTCTGGGCACGTAGCATGCTGCTTCCCATGCCCGGGACAAACTGCGAGCAGGTGCCTGGCTTGCGCTTCTATGTGCCGAGACTTGGAGCTGGCCAGCGCGCACCTTCCCGCTGTGTGTGCTGCTGTCCGCAAACAGCCTCCTAACAAAGCAGGGCACTGAGGCAAGAGAAGTAAGCGCCCCAGGAGGGAATCTGCCTGCGAGGGAAGCTGTGCAGCACATCCCTTGTTCCGCTCGCCACTTCCCTGACTCTTAGGCAAAGCCCATCTCAGCTGGCTTGTAGGGTTGCCTCCGTGCTCAGAAGCACCCCCGTGGCAGGCAGGACAGTGCGAGAACTACTCGGGTCACGCAGCATGCTGCTTCCCATGCCCGGGACAAACTGCGAGCAGGTGCCTCGCTTGCGCTTCAATCTGCCGAGACTTGGAGCTGACCAGCGCGCACCTTCCCGCTGTGTGTGCTGCTGTCCGCAAAAAGCCTCCAAACAAAGCAGGGCACTAAGGCAAGAGAACTACGAGCCCCAGGAGGGAATCTGCCTGCGAGGGAAGCTGTGCAGCACATCCCTTGTTCCGCTCGACACTTCCCTGACTCTTAGGCAAAGCCCATCTCAGCTGGCTTGTAGGCGTGCCTCCATGCTCAGAAGCAACCCCGAGGAAGGCAGGACAGTGCGGGACGTCTTCTGGGCACGCAGCATGCTGCTTCCCATGCCCGGGACAAACCGCGAGCAGGTGCCTGGCTTGCGCTTCTATGTGCCGAGACTTCGAGCTGACCAGCGCGCACCTTCCCGCTGTGTGTGCTGCTGTTCGCAAAAAGCCTCCAAACAAAGCAGGGCACTGAGGCAAGAGAAGTAAGCGCCCCAGGAGGGAATCTGCCTGCGAGGGAAGCTGTGCAGCACATCCCTTGTTCCGCTCGCCACTTCCCTGACTCTTAGGCAAAGCCCATCTCAGCTGGCTTGTAGGTGTGCCTCCGTGCTCAGAAGCACCCCCGTGGCAGGCAGGACAGTGCGAGAACTACTCGGGTCACGCAGCATGCTGCTTCCCATGCCTGGGACAAACTGCGAGCAGGTGCCTCGCTTGCGCTTCTATGTACCGAGACTTGGAGCTGGCCAGCGCGCACCTTCCCGCTGTGTGTGCTGCTGTCCGCAAACAGCCTCCAAACAAAGCAGGGCCCTAAGGCAGGAGAAGTAAGCGCCCCAGGAGGGAATCTGCCTGCGAGGGAAGCTGTGCAGCACATCCCTTGTTCCGCTCGCCACTTCCCTGACTCTTAGGCAAAGCCCATCTCAGCTGGCTTGTAGGCGTGCCTCCGTGCTCAGAAGCACCCCCGTGGCAGGCAGGACAGTGCGAGATGTCTTCTGGGCACGTAGCATGCTCCTTCCCATGCCCGGGACAAACTGCGAGCAGGTGCCTGGCTTGCGCTTCTATGTGCCGAGACTTGGAGCTGACCAGCGCGCACCTTCCCGCTGTGTGTGCTGCTGTCCGCAACCAGCCTCCAAACAAAGCAAGGCACTAAGGCAAGAGAAGTAAGAGCCCCAGGAGGGAATCTTCCTGCGAGGGAAGCTGTGCAGCACATCCCTTGTTCCGCTCGCCACTTCCCTCACTCTTAGGCAAAGCCCATCTCAGCTGGCTTGTAGGCGTGCCTCCGTGCTCAGAAGCAGCCCCGTGGCAGGCAGGACAGTGCGGGATGTCTTCTGGGCAAGCAGCATGCTGCTTCCCATGCCCGGGACAAACTGCGAGCAGGTGTCTCGCTTGCGCTTCTATGTGCTGAGACTTGGAGCTGGCCAGCGCGCACCTTCCCGCAGTGTGTGCTGCTGTCCGCAAACAGCCTCCAAACAAAGCAGGGCACTGAGGCAAGAGAAGTAAGCGCCCCAGGAGGGAATCTGCCTGCGAGGGAAGCTGTGCAGCACATCCCTTGTTCCGCTCGCCACTTCCCTGACTCTTAGGCAAAGCCCATCTCAGCTGGCTTGTAGGCGTGCCTCCGTGCTCAGAAGCACCCCCGTGGCAGGCAGGACAGTGCGAAGAGAGAAGAAGTGTCTTCTGGGCACGTAGCATGCTCCTTCCCATGCCCGGGACAAACTGCGAGCAGGTGCCTGGATTGCGCTTCAATCTGCCGAGACTTGGAGCTGGCCAGCGCGCACCTTCCCGCAGGGTGTGCTGCTCTCCGCAAACAGCCTCCAAACAAAGCAGGGCACTAAGGCAAGAGAAGTAAGCGCCCCAGGAGGGAATCTGCCTGCGAGGGAAGCTGTGCAGCACATCGCTTGTTCCACTCGCCACTTCCCTGACTCTTAGGCAAAGCCCATCTCAGCTTGCTTGTAGGCGTGCCTCCGTGCTCAGAAGCAGCCCCGAGGAAGGCAGGACAGTGCGAGATGTCTTCTGGGCATGCAGCATGCTGCTTCCCATGCCCGGACAAATTGCGAGCAGGTGCCTGGCTTGCGCTTCTATGTGCCGAGACTTGGAGCTGGCCAGCGCGCACCTTCCCGCTGTGTGTGCTGCTGTCCGCAAACAGCCTCCTAACAAAGCAGGGCACTGAGGCAAGAGAAGTAAGCGCCCCAGGAGGGAATCTGCCTGCGAGGGAAGCTGTGCAGCACATCCCTTGTTCCGCTCGACACTTCCCTGACTCTTAGGCAAAGCCCATCTCAGCTGGCTTGTAGGTGTGCCTCCGTGCTCAGAAGCACCCCATTGGCAGGCAGGACAGTGTGAGAAGTACTCGGGGCACGCAGCATGCTACTTCCCATGCCCGGGACAAACCGCGAGCAGGTGCCTCGCTTGCGCTTCTATGTGCCGAGACTTGGAGCTGGCCAGCGCGCACCTTCCCGCTGTGTGTGCTGCTGTCCGCAAAAAGCCTCCTAACAAAGCAGGGCACTGAGGCAAGAGAACTAAGAGCCCCAGGAGGGAATCTGCCTGCGAGGGAAGCTGTGCAGCACATCCCTTGTTCCGCTCGCCACTTCCCTGACTCTTAGGCAAAGCCCATCTCAGCTGGCTTGTAGGCGTGCCTCCGTGCTCAGAAGCAGCCCCGTGGCAGGCAGGACAGTGCGAGATGTCTTCTGGGCACGTAGCATGCTCCTTCCCATGCCCGGGACAAACTGCGAGCAGGTGCCTGGCTTGCGCTTCTATGTGCCGAGACTTGGAGCTGACAAGCGCGCACCTTCCCGCTGTGTGTGCTGCTGTCGGCAAACAGCCTCCAAACAAAGCAGGGCACTAAGGCAAGAGAAGTAAGCGCCCCAGGAGGGAATCTGCCTGCGAGGGAAGCTGTGCAGCACATCCCTTGTTCCGCTCGCCACTTCCCTGACTCTTAGGCAAAGCCCATCTCAGCTGGCTTGTAGGTGTGCCTCCGTGCTCAGAAGCACCCCCGTGGCAGGCAGGACAGTGCGAGAACTACTCGGGTCACGCAGCATGCTCCTTCCCATGCCTGGGACAAACTGCGAGCAGGTGCCTGGCTTGCGCTTCTATGTGCCGAGACTTGGAGCTGGCCAGCGCGCACCTTCCCGCTGTGTGTGCTGCTGTCCGCAAAAAGCCTCCAAACAAAGCAGGGCACTGAGGCATGAGAAGTAAGCGCCCCAGGAGGGAATCTGCCTGCGAGGGAAGCTGTGCAGCACATCCCTTGTTCCGCTCGCCACTTCCCTGACTCTTAGGCAAAGCCCATCTCAGCTTGCTTGTAGGTGTGCCTCCATGCTCAGAAGCAGCCCCGAGGAAGGCAGGACAGTGCGGGATGTCTTCTGGGCACGCAGCATGCTGCTTCCCATGCCCGGGACAAACCGCGAGCAGGTGCCTCGCTTGCGCTTCAATCTGCCAAGACTTGGAGCTGGCCAGCGCGCACCTTCCGCTGTGTGTGCTGCTGTCCGCAAACAGCCTCCAAACAAAGCAGGGCACTTAGGCAAGAGAAGTAAGAGCCCCAGGAGGGAATCTGCCTGCGAGGGAAGCTGTGCAGCACATCCCTTGTTCCGCTCGCCACTTCCCTGACTCTTAGGCAAAGCCCATCTCAGCTGGCTTGTAGGCGTGCCTCCGTGCTCAGAAGCAGCCCCGTGGCAGTCAGGACAGTGCGAGAAGTACTCTGGGCATGCAGCATGCTGCTTCCCATGCCCGGGACAAACTGCGAGCAGGTGCCTGGCTTGCGCTTCAATCTGCCGAGACTTGGAGCTGGCCAGCGCGCACCTTCCCGCTGTGTGTGCTGCTGTCCGCAACCAGCCTCCAAACAAAGCAGGGCACTGAGGCAAGAGAAGTAAGCGCCCCAGGAGGGAATCTGCCTGCGAGGGAAGCTGTGCAGCACATCCCTTGTTCCGCTCGCCACTTCCCTGACTCTTAGGCAAAGCCCATCTCAGCTTGCTTGTAGGCGTGCCTCCATGCTCAGAAGCAGCCCCGAGGAAGGCAGGACAGTGCGGGATGTCTTCTGGGCACGCAGCATGCTGCTTCCCATGCCCGGGACAAACCGCAAGCAGGTGCCTCGCTTGCGCTTCAATCTGCCAAGACTTGGAGCTGAGAGCGCGCACCTTCCCGCTGTGTGTGCTGCTGTCCGCAAACAGCCTCCAAACAAAGCAGGGCACTGAGGCAAGAGAAGTAAGCGCCCCAGGAGGGAATCTGCCTGCGAGGGAAGCTGTGCAGCACATCCCTTGTTCCGCTCGACACTTCCCTGACTCTTAGGCAAAGCCCATCTCAGCTGGCTTGTAGGCGTGCCTCCGTGCTCAGAAGCACCCCCGTGGCAGGCAGGACAGTGCGAGAAGTACTCTGCGCATGCAGCATGCTGCTTCCCATGCCCGGGACAAACTGCGAGCAGGTGCCTGGCTTGCGCTTCTATGTGCCGAGACTTGGAGCTGGCCAGCGCGCACCTTCCCGCTGTGTGTGCTGCTGTCCGCAACCAGACTTCTAACAAAGCAGGGCACTGAGGCAAGAGAAGTAAGCGCCCCAGGAGGGAATCTGCCTGCGAGGGAAGCTGTGCAGCACATCCCTTGTTCCGCTCGCCACTTCCCTGACTCTTAGGCAAAGCCCATCTCAGCTGGCTTGTAGGCGTGCCTCCGTGCTCAGAAGCAGCCCCGAGGAAGGCAGGACAGTGCGAGAAGTACTCTGGGAATGCAGCATGCTGCTTCCCATGCCCGGGACAAACTGCGAGCAGGTGCCTGGCTTGCGCTTCTATGTGCCGAGACTTGGAGCTGGCCAGCGCGCACCTTCCCGCAGTGTGTGCTGCTGTCCGCAAACAGCCTCCAAACAAAGCAGGGCACTGAGGCAAGAGAAGTAAGCGCCCCAGGAGGGAATCTTCCTGCGAGGGAAGCTGTGCAGCACATCGCTTGTTCCACTCGCCACTTCCCTGACTCTTAGGCAAAGCCCATCTCAGCTGGCTTGTAGGCGTGCCTCCGTGCTCAGAAGCACCCCCGTGGCAGGCAGGGACAGTGCGAGATGTCTTCTGGGCACGTAGCATGCTGCTTCCCATGCCCGGGACAAACTGCGAGCAGGTGCCTGGCTTGCGCTTCTATGTGCCGAGACTTGGAGCTGGCCAGCGCGCACCTTCCCGCTGTGTGTGCTGCTGTCCGCAAACAGCCTCCTAACAAAGCAGGGCACTGAGGCAAGAGAAGTAAGCGCCCCAGGAGGGAATCTGCCTGCGAGGGAAGCTGTGCAGCACATCCCTTGTTCCGCTCGCCACTTCCCTGACTCTTAGGCAAAGCCCATCTCAGCTGGCTTGTAGGGTTGCCTCCGTGCTCAGAAGCACCCCCGTGGCAGGCAGGACAGTGCGAGAACTACTCGGGTCACGCAGCATGCTGCTTCCCATGCCCGGGACAAACTGCGAGCAGGTGCCTCGCTTGCGCTTCAATCTGCCGAGACTTGGAGCTGACCAGCGCGCACCTTCCCGCTGTGTGTGCTGCTGTCCGCAAAAAGCCTCCAAACAAAGCAGGGCACTAAGGCAAGAGAACTACGAGCCCCAGGAGGGAATCTGCCTGCGAGGGAAGCTGTGCAGCACATCCCTTGTTCCGCTCGACACTTCCCTGACTCTTAGGCAAAGCCCATCTCAGCTTGCTTGTAGGCGTGCCTCCATGCTCAGAAGCAACCCCGAGGAAGGCAGGACAGTGCGGGACGTCTTCTGGGCACGCAGCATGCTGCTTCCCATGCCCGGGACAAACCGCGAGCAGGTGCCTGGCTTGCGCTTCTATGTGCCGAGACTTCGAGCTGACCAGCGCGCACCTTCCCGCTGTGTGTGCTGCTGTTCGCAAAAAGCCTCCAAACAAAGCAGGGCACTGAGGCAAGAGAAGTAAGCGCCCCAGGAGGGAATCTGCCTGCGAGGGAAGCTGTGCAGCACATCCCTTGTTCCGCTCGCCACTTCCCTGACTCTTAGGCAAAGCCCATCTCAGCTGGCTTGTAGGTGTGCCTCCGTGCTCAGAAGCACCCCCGTGGCAGGCAGGACAGTGCGAGAACTACTCGGGTCACGCAGCATGCTGCTTCCCATGCCTGGGACAAACTGCGAGCAGGTGCCTCGCTTGCGCTTCTATGTACCGAGACTTGGAGCTGGCCAGCGCGCACCTTCCCGCTGTGTGTGCTGCTGTCCGCAAACAGCCTCCAAACAAAGCAGGGCCCTAAGGCAGGAGAAGTAAGCGCCCCAGGAGGGAATCTGCCTGCGAGGGAAGCTGTGCAGCACATCCCTTGTTCCGCTCGCCACTTCCCTGACTCTTAGGCAAAGCCCATCTCAGCTGGGCTTATAGGCGTGCCTCCGTGCTCAGAAGCACCCCCGTGGCAGGCAGGACAGTGCGAGATGTCTTCTGGGCACGTAGCATGCTCCTTCCCATGCCCGGGACAAACTGCGAGCAGGTGCCTGGCTTGCGCTTCTATGTGCCGAGACTTGGAGCTGACCAGCGCGCACCTTCCCGCTGTGTGTGCTGCTGTCCGCAACCAGCCTCCAAACAAAGCAAGGGCACTAAGGCAAGAGAACTAAGAGCCCCAGGAGGGAATCTTCCTGCGAGGGAAGCTGTGCAGCACATCCCTTGTTCCGCTCGCCACTTCCCTCACTCTTAGGCAAAGCCCATCTCAGCTGGCTTGTAGGCGTGCCTCCGTGCTCAGAAGCAGCCCCGTGGCAGGCAGGACAGTGCGAGATGTCTTCTGGGCATGCAGCATGCTGCTTCCCATGCCCGGGACAAACTGCGAGCAGGTGCCTGGCTTGCGCTTCTATGTGCCGAGACTTGGAGCTGGCCAGCGCGCACCTTCCCGCAGTGTGTGCTGCTGTCCGCAACCAGCCTCCAAACAAAGCAGGGCACTGAGGCAAGAGAAGTAAGCGCCCCAGGAGGGAATCTGCCTGCGAGGGAAGCTGTGCAGCACATCCCTTGTTCCGCTCGCCACTTCCCTGACTCTTAGGCAAAGCCCATCTCAGCTGGCTTGTAGGCGTGCCTCCGTGCTCAGAAGCAGCCCCGTGGCAGGCAGGACAGTGCGAGATGTCTTCTGGGCACGTAGCATGCTCCTTCCCATGCCCGGGACAAACTGCGAGCAGGTGCCTGGCTTGCGCTTCTATGTGCCGAGACTTGGAGCTGGCCAGCGCTGTGTGTGCTGCTGTCCGCAAACAGCCTCCAAACAAAGCAGGGCACTAAGGCAAGAGAAGTAAGCGCCCCAGGCGGGAATCTGCCTGCGAGGGACGCTGTGCAGCACATCGCTTGTTTCACGTCGCCACTTCCCTGACTCTTAGGCAAAGCCATCTCAGCTTGCTTGTAGGCGTGCCTCCGTGCTCAGAAGCAGCCCCAGGAGAAGGCAGGACAGTGCGAGATGTCTCTGGGCATGCAGCATGCTGCTTCCCATGCCCGGGACAAATTGCGAGCAGGTGCCTGGCTTGCGCTTCTATGTGCCGAGACTTGGAGCTGGCCAGCGCGCACCTTCCCGCTGTGTGTGCTGCTGTCGCAAACAGCCTCCTAACAAAGCAGGGCACTGAGGCAAGAGAAGTAAGCGCCCCAGGAGGGAATCTGCCTGCGAGGGAAGCTGTGCAGCACATCCCTTGTTCCGCTCGACACTTCCCTGACTCTTAGGCAAAGCCCATCTCAGCTGGCTTGTAGGGTGTGCCTCCGTGCTCAGAAGCACCCCATTGGCAGGCAGGACAGGTGTGAGAAGTACTCGGGGCACGCAGCATGCTACTTCCCATGCCCGGGACAAACCGCGAGCAGGTGCCTCGCTTGCGCTTCTATGTGCGAGACTTGGAGCTGGCCAGCGCGCACCTTCCCGCTGTGTGTGCTGCTGTCCGCAAAAAGCCTCCTAACAAAGCAGGGCACTGAGGCAAGAGAACTAAGAGCCCCAGGAGGGAATCTGCCTGCGAGGGAAGCTGTGCAGCACATCCCTTGGTTCCGCTCGCCACTTCCCTGACTCTTAGGCAAAGCCCATCTCAGCTGGCTTGTAGGCGTGCCTCCGTGCTCAGAAGCAGCCCCGTGGCAGGCAGGACAGTGCGAGATGTCTTCTGGGCACGTAGCATGCTCCTTCCCATGCCCGGGACAAACTGCGAGCAGGTGCCTGGCTTGCGCTTCTATGTGCCGAGACTTGGAGCTGACAAGCGCGCACCTTCCCGCTGTGTGTGCTGCTGTCGGCAAACAGCTCCAAACAAAGCAGGGCACTAAGGCAAGAGAAGTAAGCGCCCCCAGGAGGGAATCTGCCTGCGAGGGAAGCTGTGCAGCACATCCCTTGTTCCGCTCGCCACTTCCCTGACTCTTAGGCAAAGCCCATCTCAGCTGGCTTGTAGGTGGTGCCTCCGTTGCTCAGAAGCACCCCCGTGGCAGGCAGGACAGTGCGAGAACTACTCGGTCACGCAGCACTGCTCCTTCCCATGCCTGGGACAAACTGCGAGCAGGGTGCCTGGCTTGCGCTTCTATGTGCCGAGACTTGGAGGCTGGCCAGCGCGCACCTTCCCGCTGTGTGTGCTGCTGTCCGCAAAAAGCCTCCAAACAAAGCAGGGCACTGAGGCATGAGAAGTAAGCGCCCCAGGAGGGAATCTGCCTGCGAGGGAAGCTGTGCAGCACATCCCTTGTTCCGCTCGCCACTTCCCTGACTCTTAGGCAAAGCCCATCTCAGCTTGCTTGTAGGTGTGCCTCCATGCTCAGAAGCAGCCCCGAGGAAGGCAGGACAGTGCGGGATGTCTTCTGGGCACGCAGCATGCTGCTTCCCATGCCCGGGACAAACCGCGAGCAGGTGCCGCGCTTGCGCTTCAATCTGCCAAGACTTGGAGCTGGCCAGCGCGCACCTTCCGCTGTGTGTGCTGCTGTCCGCAAACAGCCTCCAAACAAAGCAGGGCACTTAGGCAAGAGAAGTAAGAGCCCCAGGAGGGAATCTGCCTGCGAGGGAAGCTGTGCAGCACATCCCTTGTTCCGCTCGCCACTTCCCTGACTCTTAGGCAAAGCCCATCTCAGCTGGCTTGTAGGCGTGCCTCCGTGCTCAGAAGCAGCCCCGTGGCAGTCAGGACAGTGCGAGAAGTACTCTGGGCATGCAGCATGCTGCTTCCCATGCCCGGGACAAACTGCGAGCAGGTGCCTGGCTTGCGCTTCAATCTGCCGAGACTTGGAGCTGGCCAGCCGCGCACCTTCCCGCTGTGTGTGCTGCTGGCCGCAACCAGCCTCCAAACAAAGCAGGGCACTGAGGCAAGAGAAGGTAAGCGCCCCAGGAGGGAGGAATCTGCCTGCGAGGGAAGCTGTGCAGCACATCCCTTGTTCCGCTCGCCACTTCCCTGACTCTTAGGCAAAGCCCATCTCAGCTTGCTTGTAGGCGTGCCTCCATGCTCAGAAGCAGCCCCGAGGAAGGCAGGACAGTGCGGGATGTCTTGCTGGGCACCGCAGCATGCTGCTTCCCATGCCCGGGACAAACCGCAAGCAGGTGCCTCGCTTGCGCTTCAATCTGCCAAGACTTGGAGCTGAGAGCGCGCACCTTCCGCTGTGTGTGCTGCTGTCCGCAAACAGCCTCCAAACAAAGCAGGGCACTGAGGCAAGAGAAGTAAGCGCCCCAGGAGGGAATCTGCCTGCGAGGGAAGCTGTGCAGCACATCCCTTGTTCCGCTCGACACTTCCCTGACTCTTAGGCAAAGCCCATCTCAGCTGGCTTGTAGGCGTGCCTCCGTGCTCAGAAGCACCCCCGTGGCAGGCAGGACAGGTGCGAGAAGTACTCTGCGCATGCAGCATGCTGCTTCCCATGCCCGGGACAAACTGCGAGCAGGTGCCTGGCTTGCGCTTCTATGTGCCGAGACTTGAGCTGGCCAGCGCGCACCTTCCCGCTGTGTGTGCTGCTGTCCGCAACCAGACTTCTAACAAAGCAAGGGCACTGAGGCAAGAGAAGTAAGCGCCCCAGGAGGGAATCTGCCTGCGAGGGAAGCTGTGCAGCACATCCCTTGTTCCGCTCGCCACTTCCCTGACTCTTAGGCAAAGCCCATCTCAGCTGGCTTGTAGGCGTGCCTCCGTGCTCAGAAGCAGCCCCGAGGAAGGCAGGACAGTGCGAGAAGTACTCTGGGAATGCAGCATGCCTGCTTCCCATGCCCGGGACAAACTGCGAGCAGGTGCCTGGCTTGCGCTTCTATGTGCCGAGACTTGGAGCTGGCCAGCGCGCACCTTCCCGCAGTGTGTGCTGCTGTCCGCAAACAGCCTCCAAACAAAGCAGGGCACTGAGGCAAGAGAAGTAAGCGCCCCAGGAGGGAATCTGCCTGCGAGGGGAAGCTGTGCAGCACATCGCTTGTTCCACTCGCCACTTCCCTGACTCTTAGGCAAAAGCCCATCTCAGCTGGCTTGTAGGCGTGCCTCCGTTGCTCAGAAGCACCCCCGTGGCAGGCAGGACAGTGCGAGATGTCTTCTGGGCACGTAGCATGCTGCTTCCCATGCCCGGGACAAACTGCGAGCAGGTGCCTGGCTTGCGCTTCTATGTGCCGAGGACTTGGAGCTGGCCAGCGCGCACCTTCCCGCTGTGTGTGCTGCTGTCCGCAAACAGCCTCCTAACAAAGCAGGCACTGAGGCAAGAGAAGTAAGCGCCCCTTGGAGGGAATCTGCCTGCGAGGGGAAGCTGTGCAGCACATCCCTTGTTCCGCTCGCCACTTCCCTGACTCTTAGGCAAAGCCCAATCTCAGCTGGCTTGTAGGGTTGCCTCCGTGCTCAGAAGCACCCCCCGTGGCAGGCAGGACAGTGCGAGAACTACTCGGGTCACGCAGCATGCTGCTTCCCATGCCCGGACAAACTGCGAGCAGGTGCCTCGCTTGCGCTTCAATCTGCCGAGACTTGGAGCTGACCAGCGCGCACCTTCCCGCTGTGTGTGCTGCTGTCCGCAAAAAGCCTCCAAACAAAGCAGGGCACTAAGGCAAGAGAACTACGAGCCCCAGGAGGGAATCTGCCTGCGAGGGAAGCTGTGCAGCACATCCCTTGTTCCGCTCGACACTTCCCTGACTCTTAGGCAAAGCCCATCTCAGCTTGCTTGTAGGCGTGCCTCCATGCTCAGAAGCAACCCCGAGGAAGGCAGGACAGTGCGGGACGTCTTCTGGGCACGCAGCATGCTGCTTCCCATGCCCGGGACAAACCGCGAGCAGGTGCCTGGCTTGCGCTTCTATGTGCCGAGACTTCGAGCTGACCAGCGCGCACCTTCCCGCTGTGTGTGCTGCTGTTCGCAAAAAGCCTCCAAACAAAGCAGGGCACTGAGGCAAGAGAAGTAAGCGCCCCAGGAGGGAATCTGCCTGCGAGGGAAGCTGTGCAGCACATCCCTTGTTCCGCTCGCCACTTCCCTGACTCTTAGGCAAAGCCCATCTCAGCTGCTTGTAGGTGTGCCTCCGTGCTCAGAAGCACCCCCGTGGCAGGCAGGACAGTGCGAGAACTACTCGGTCACGCAGCATGCTGCTTCCCATGCCTGGGACAAACTGCGAGCAGGTGCCTCGCTTGCGCTTCTATGTACCGATACTTGGAGCTGGCCAGCGCGCCCTTCCCGCTGTGTGTGCTGCTGTCCGCAAACAGCCTCCAAACAAAGCAGGGCCCTAAGGCAGGAGAAGTAAGCGCCCCAGGAGGGAATCTGCCTGCGAGGGAAGCTGTGCAGCACATCCCTTGTTCCGCTCGCCACTTCCCTGACTCTTAGGCAAAGCCCATCTCAGCTGGCTTATAGGCGTGCCTCCGTGCTCAGAAGCACCCCGTGGCAGGCAGGACAGTGCGAGATGTCTTCTGGGCACGTAGCATGCTCCCTTCCCATGCCCGGGACAAACTGCGAGCAGGTGCCTGGCTTGCGCTTCTATGTGCCGAGACTTGGAGCTGACCAGCGCGCACCTTCCCGCTGTGGTGCTGCTGTCCGCAACCAGCCTCCAAACAAAGCAAGGCACTAAGGCAAGAGAACTAAGAGCCCCAGGAGGGAATCTTCCTGCGAGGGAAGCTGTGCAGCACATCCCTTGTTCCGCTCGCCACTTCCCTCACTCTTAGGCAAAGCCCATCTCA
This sequence comes from Rhea pennata, assembly GCF_028389875.1. NCBI lineage: Eukaryota > Metazoa > Chordata > Aves > Rheiformes > Rheidae > Rhea > Rhea pennata. Next base: position 790 of record NW_026907600.1, on the reverse strand, counting down.
GCTGGCTTGTAGGCGTGCCTCCGTGCTCAGAAGCAGCCCCGTGGCAGGCAGGACAGTGCGAGATGTCTTCTGGGCATGCAGCATGCTGCTTCCCATGCCCGGGACAAACTGCGAGCAGGTGCCTGGCTTGCGCTTCTATGTGCCGAGACTTGGAGCTGGCCAGCGCGCACCTTCCGCCAGTGTGTGCTGCTGTCCGCAAACAGCCTCCAAACAAAGCAGGGCACTGAGGCAAGAGAAGTAAGGCGCCCCAGGTAGGGAATCTGCCTGCGAGGGAAGCTGTGCAGCACATCCCTTGGTCCGCTCGACACTTCCCCTGACTCTTAGGCAAAGCCCATCTCAGCTGGCTTGTAGGTGTGCCTCCGTGCTCAGAAGCACCCCCGTGGCAGGCAGGACAGTGCGAGAACTACTCGGGTCACGCAGCATGCTGCTTCCCATGCCCGGGACAAACCGCGAGCAGGTGCCTCGCTTGCGCTTCTATGTACCGAGACTTGGAGCTGGCCAGCGCGCACCTTCCCGCTGTGTGTGCTTGCTGTCCGCAAACAGCCTCCAAACAAAGCAGGGCACTGAGGCAAGAGAAGTAAGCGCCCCAGGAGGGAATCTGCCTGCGAGGGAAGCTGTGCAGCACATCCCTTGTTCCGCTCGACACTTCCCTGACTCTTAGGCAAAGCCCATCTCAGCTGGCTTGTAGGCGTGCCCTCCGTGCTCAGAAGCACCCCCGTGGCAGGCAGGACAGTGCGAGATGTCTTCTGGGCACGTAGCATGCTGCTTCCCATGCCCGGGACCAAACTGC